>NC_072431.2:56665000-56910000 GCF_028878055.3 Symphalangus syndactylus
CTGGGAGATCGGGGCGTAGGGGGAGGTGGGGGTGCATCCGCGAGTCCTAAAGGTCACGACCCTATGGGGCTTCTCTGGGTCGTGGTGGGGGAGTGGGGGGGGTCTCCCCGCCACGGGAGGCCTAGAGAGCAGCGGCGGCGGGGCGCGGAGGAGTGCAGAGGCGCAGCCGGCGGGGCGGCTTCGGGAGAGCGCGGCCCCTTTAAGACGCCCCGCCGGCCCCGCCCCCGCGCCCCGCCTCCCGTCGCCCACGTGACCCTGGTCTTGTGACTGGGCCGGGGAGGGCGGGGAAGCCCGCGGCTCGCGCCCGCCCCGCCCCGCCCCGCCCCGCGTCTGCCTCAGAGGGGCCCGAGCCACCCGGTCCGCCGCGTCCCCGCCGCCGCCGCCGCGTCCCCCGCCGGGGCCGACCGAGCCGAGCCGGGCCGGAGCGGCGGGCGCGGCCGGGCCGCCATGGACCACAAGCCGCTGCTGCAGGAGCGGCCGCCCGCCTACAACCTGGAGGCCGGCCAGGGCGACTACGCGTGCGGCCCGCACGGCTACGGCGCCATCCCCGCCGCGCCCCCGCCGCCGCCCTACCCCTACCTCGTCACAGGTGGGCCCAGAACCAACTTTCCCCGCCGGCGGCTTCCGAGGTGGCAAGCCCGGGCGGGGGACTCGGGTCCGGAGGCCGGTGGGGCCCGCCCGGGGGTCCTTCCTGGAGCTGGAGGTCCCCGGGCCGGCTTCGGGACCCCGCGCCGCCGAGGGCCAGCCTCCCCCGCTGGGCTCACGTCCTCGGGCCGGTCGTAACCCGGCGGGGCCGGATCCCTGCCCCAGATGAACTTTGTGTCACGAGGCGCTCGCTGTTGGCAGATTAGCGCCGAATCAGGCCCGTGATGGCCGTCCCGAGGGTGGAAAAGACCGGGGTCTTTTTTAGCTGGGTGGAGGTTGGGGGGACGGGATGAGTAGTCCCCGTCGCGGTCCGATTTCTCCTCCCTGCACCCTAATGACCTGCCTTCCCGCCCACAGGGATACCCACCCACCATCCCAGGGTCTACGACTTCCGCAGCCGGGCCGTCACCCGCTATCCTGCCAACTCTATCGTGGTCGTGGGAGGCTGTCCCGTCTGCAGGTGAGTGGGTCTGCAGCCTGGGAACTGGCCCTGGAAGCGCTGAGGACCCCCGCCCTAACCCCCAGGACCTCACAGTCAGCTCTGCTTGTGGGAGTGGGTCTGGCTTGACTTGGATCTTGATCAGAGCCCTTTATGGAAGGGACAGACAGGCTGCCCGTATGCGGTGTGAAAGAGCGTTGGTCCTCTCACGCTTGGCTCTGAACACATTTTGTGGGGGCAAAAGGGTGGATTCCTTTTCCTAGATTTTGGGGTATTGCACCCTCAAGTGATTGGGATATAGAAATGGTAACAACGGGACTCGTGGTCCTTTCGTCTTTGTTCTGGGACTTGCAAGGAATCAGGTGTCTGCTTTTTCCTTCAATTTCCGCAAGTTTACTCTGCAGTTGATCGTCGAAGGTGGTGGAAGGTTTCGTTTTCCCGGAAGGGGCATTTGGAAGTAAGTGCACCAGCAGGAGAAACCTCAATGGGAGAAGCGACGGCTGTAAGAGCTGCTTTATCCAAAGCTGGCTTGAAACGCTCTTCCACGAGCTGGACCAGGATGGAAGCCCCGTGGTTCTTTGAGGCAGGAGTGATTTTTTTCATATCCTCGCATTGGACCTGCACACACTTTCTGTTTTTTATAGGGCCCGGAGGTGCAGCTAGAGGCTTGTTTTGTGGAGGTTTTGAGGATTCACGTTTAAATAAGGATTAATTAAATCTAAACGCTTGGCAGCTGGGGGTGTTCAGATTGCTTAGAAAGTAGGGGCAGAGTTGGTGGGAACAGGGTTTTCAGCTGTGTCTGGGAGGAGGAAGTGGAAGCTGCTGAGATGGAATTAAGAAACCCTGGTTTGGACTTAGACTTGATTTCAAAAGTGTGTGTGTAAGGCCTAGAGTGGAGTCATGGGGAAGAGAGTGATTTCAGAGCCTTAGCAGGCAACTTCCTGGGAAGCGGAAGGGCATCCTAGAGGTGGGGACAAGAGGCTGGGACCTCGGGGGCAGGTTGTGGCTTCTTGCCTGCACAGGGACCCTGTGACAAACCCTAACTGGGACGTCAGTTTGACACAGTTGGTCACCACCCAGCAGAAACATTAGCCTTTGGAGTGAAGGTGGAGGGAGGGCAGGGTGGGACGCTGGCTGCCTCCGGGGCGTAGTTCTCTCCGGGAGCTGCACCGGCTTGGGGGCGCTGGCAGAGCTGTGTGGGTGTGAAGGCACGTGGAGGGGACTCAGAACATGGAGGAGCAGAGGGTGTGCTTGCGTGTCATTGTCCGTGCCCTGCCATCACAGTGTCCAGCCTGCCGGAGGAGCCGGGTTCCGGTCTTGGTCCTGCCAGGAACAGCGGGGCCTGTTTCCCCACCTGGGACATGGGGGTGTCTGGTGAGGTGTCTCTGAAGCTCTTAGCTCTTCTCTGTCCAAGCCCCTGAACTTGGAGAGGTGAGAGACCAGCGGCAGCGAGGGATGGCCCAGATATCCCAGGGCTGGGGGGCGCCCAGGTGGCGGCACAGTTGCTGTCGGTATCGGGGTGCTGGCCCTGCCACTTCCCCTTCCCTAGTTGGGAGCTATGTCCCTGCGGAGGCCCATGGCTTCTGCTAACCCAGAGGTGCTCCCTAGTTGTGCAGAACCTGGAGCGGGGTCAGGCTGTGCTCTGCTGGTGAGGATCTTGGGCTCGGCCCTCAGAGGCTGCAGGGGATGGGGTCCTTGGTTACTTGATCACTGTGCTCTCTGTCCCTGGGCAGCTGCACCAGGTAGGCTGGAGGCTGAGTCCTCTCTGAACAAGGTTGGGGGGTCCTTAGTCCTTTAAGTTGGTACCAGAGCACTCTTGGATCCTCCGGCGACCCCTCGGGTTGCAGCCAGGCCCTCCCAGCACACACGTCCCTGCGCTCTGCCCGTGGTGCCCTGGATACTGGAGAGTCGCTCTGGCTCCCCGAGGCTTTGCCTCTGCAGCAGCATTGGGCATGGGATGGGCCCCTGTGCCCTGCAGCAGCCAGAGGGCGAGCAGGGGGCTGGGTGCTCTGCTGCTGGCGTGGGTGGGGTGTGTGGTCCCTGGGCCACTCCTCTCTGTGAGGAGAGAGGAGACGGTTCCGTGAACACACAACACGCACCTCTGGCCGCCGCCTGGCATCTGGGGCCCCGGAGACAGGATACCGCTCACATGACCACACTTCCTCCTGCCCCAGGTCCAGCCCGCCGGGCTCTGTCCCCCTCCCTGCCTGGTGGCATGGCAGGAATTTGCCCAAGTCACACGTCTGTTAGTCCTTCTGAGTGAGGCTTGGCCAGAGAAGCCCGTGTCCCTTGTGGCTATGCTGCTCTGGCCAGGCCTTTGCTGAAGCTGCCTGACTCCGTCTGCCCTTTTTAGCCGTTTATGAGGAAGCATTTCCGCAGCCCGGTGGCGGATATGTCCCTGCTCCTCCCGCCCTCCTGCTTCACCCCTGCCCTGCCTTGCCCTGCCCTGCCCAAGGCCTGGGCCTCTCTGAAGCCGGGTTCTCCCTTGTCCAGGGAGGCCAGTCTTTCTCTGCTGGGGGTGTGGTTGTACCTAGGTGCAGGATGAGGTGGCTGCGCTGGGAGGCTCTCCTGGGCTGGAGCAGAGCCTGCGGCCTGCAAGCCGGGAAGGCAGGAGTGGGGAAGGCCCCTCGCCTGCACCAGGCCCCCATGAGTACTGGCTGGGCTGTCATTGGGTATTTAGTTTTGGGGGTGACCAGAGAGATAGGAAATCCTGGAAAGGATTTCACCTTTCCTAGGGAAGGTGGAAAGAACAGCTGTGGAGGGCGGATGTCGCTCAGAGGTCCAGGGTGCGGCTCAGTGGCCAGTGTGGAGGCTGCCACGGCCCTTGGGCAGAGGTGGGCTGTGGAGGGCACGGGGTGGTGACTGTGGAGCCTGGGAGGGGCTGGAGGGGAAGGAGCCTGTGACAGCCTTGGGTTTCCAGATGATGGAGGTGGAGGGGCTGCTCCCTCCTACCACCTGTAGCCTGGAAGCCAGAGCTCCCCTGGTTGAGGAAGTGGCTGAGTTAGCTGGGATGGCTCTGCCCATATGCATGGCCTGTGGGCTGTCCCCGTCCTGACAGTCTTGGCCTGAGATGTGGGGGCAGCGGATGGGCCGGAGCTTGGGCCTGGGCTGCTTGCTGGGCAGGGCTGCGGACCTCGGGGCTCAGGTGCTGCCTCAGTGGCCTCCTGAGTCTCTGACCTTGGGCTCAGCCCGCAGCTGTGGGCCAAGTGGCACTGCCGGGGTGGGTGTGGTGGCAGGCAGAGTCTCCGGGCACTGCTCAGGCCTTTCTTCTACAGGGGAGGCTGGCCCTGGCCATTGAGTTTGCTGGGAATGGCCCTGGGAGGTCCTGGTGAACTGTCCTGTGGGGAGTGGACACCCTGGGACAGCCAGAAGCTGGCTGGAGCTGCTTTGGGGCCACCTCGCCCTGCGCTGAGCATGGCTTCAGGCCCGCAGCCCTCTGAGGAAGCCCTGTGTCTCCCCTTTTCCTGGCGAGGCCCGGCCTTCCAGCGGGGTGGTGGTCTGGGGTTGTTCCTGGGCGTGGATGGTGCCTTGAGGCCACTGTGTGCGCAGAGGGCAGCTGGGTGCCCTGGGGCCAGCCCCCTGTGACACTGACTGCCTTTGGGGGCTGCCTGGGAGGGAGAACTGGGGCTTGCAGGATGGGTGCTTGTGACTGGAGAGCCCATCTGGGTTCAGATCCCAGCCACGCCCTTCCCTGCTGGGAGGCCCTGGACACACCCTGAGCTTCAGCCTCCTGTAAAGTGCCTGTGGGGACACAGGAAGGGCGAGGATGGCCTTTTCCCTGGGCAGCTCAGAGCCCTGCTGCCAGCCCCCTCTGTCCTTGGTGAGGCGGGAGCCCTGCGGCCTCCGCTGTCCCAGGGCCCAGCTCCGGTGGATGACAGCGGCATGACTGGCCACTTTCACTGCAGGGCTGGAGTCGCCTTAAGGGAGTGCTCTTGGAATTAGTCAGTTCCCTAATTTCGCCAGTGGCCATGATCCCTCCCTGGCCACGTGGCCTATTGCGCAAGAGTGGGGGAAGGGCGGCTAGAGGGAGCCGGTCAGGGCCGGAGCGGTTGAGAAGGTTGAAACCCACCTCACCAACTCAGGTGGCCTCTCCCGGGTTTGGAAGGGATAACTCGAGGCTGTGGGGACCGCAGGTGTTCCGGGGCAGGGGTTCCCCTTCTGTCCTCCAGTGCTGGGGATGGGCCTGCCCTGCAGCTTGGGGAGTCTTGACCTAGAAGCTGGATTGTGTTTCTCAGTTCAGAAGATTTGGGGTTTTAAAAAGTAAATGATGCCAACACTCCTTTTGAGGTCTAGGGCAGTACTGCAGTTAAAATATTAATATTTCTGCAGCAAGACATGAATATTCAGATAAAGTAGGATAAATTACGACTATAAATAGCCACACACCAGTTCAGGTCACATGTTGCTGCCAGGTGAGTTTGCTGTCAAGTGACAGCGAGTTCTGCCTTCAGCGCCTCTTGATGTTTGAAGTTGTGGGTACAGCTGTGGAATCCTGGGGGGTAGCGTATGCTGCCCACCCTCAGGCTGACCCCAGAGCCAGAGGTGAGGGCCAAACTCTCCCAGCCAGCCCTCGGGCCTTCGAAGCCCGTTCAGAGCTCTCAGGCCCAAGTGCTCGTTCTCCTGGGCCGGGGTTCTCGGGTCTGGATCACAGCCTTCTGTTGCTGGCGGAGGCCTGAGCCTCCTGGGACGGCTGGATCTGTCCAGCTCCCGGGTGGCACTGCAGGGAAACAGGCTCACTATCTCCCAGAGACCCGGGGGCCTTGGCCCTCCTACCCTCTCTTTAAGCTGTGTGGAGGTGGGCAGGAGGGCGGGGGTTGAATGGACCAGGGATGGGAAGGCTGCCTTAGGAGGTGCCAGAGTGGCTCCCCGGACTGAGGGGCTCAGGCCAGGGTGGCACAAACGGCCCAGCCCTGTGCTCTGGCTGAGGATGGGATGGGTGTGGACGGAAATTCCGTGGGTTGGAAGAAGGAGGGTGTTTCCCTGTGCCTGTGGGGTCATCGCATTAGGTTTGGCCCATTGTGCTGCTTGCAGCCCTGGGGCTGGGAATCAAGGTGCTGGGAAGTGAGGTGCCGGGGCCTGGGTGGGCTGGGCTGGCGCTGCTGGAAATCCTAGCGCTCAGGTGGGCCGGCGCCCTGGTCGGTGGCAGTGGGAGTGCAGCAAGAGTGAGCAGCCTTCCTGCACTTCTCAGTTCTCACAGAGTAGGTGGGTTTTGGGTCTGGATGGAGAATTAGGAAGCAGGAGGGTGCTGCTGCCCTTGGACTTGGGTCCCAGGTGCTAGCAGCAGCTGCAGGTGGGAGGCTGGTGTGGGCGGGGCCCCCAGGCAGCACCGTGAAGCCCCACCCCCGCCCATTGCACCATCACACCTGGTCTCTGCTGTGCCCCATGGGCGGGCTCCAGCCGGGCTCCCCACCCACACCCCTTTGCCCAGCCTCCTCCCAGGCATCTCTGGGCCTTTGAACAGGCAGGCAGCTCTACCTGCAGCCCTGCCTCTCAGCAGCTTTGGTCCTGAGTCGAGGTGCTCAGATGGTCACTGATTGGGCTGGCTGATGGGTGCCCGGTGACACTGGGGACCACTTTGGGGGGGGCGGGCTTCTCCCCTGGAAGGATTTCTCAGCTGGTTCACCCTCCCTGTCTGCTTTTTCATGGGACATTTTCTAACCAGAATATACAGCCCGTGTGTTTCCTGGGATTTGGCCGTAGATGCCGGGAAGAAAAGGGAAAAGGAAGCTCCCTTGAGAGGCCCAAGGCCACTGGCTCCCTCCAGCTCCCCCAGAGCCTGTCATGGGCATCTGTGGGGACACAGCTGCTGCTCGGCCTTCCTGAGGCTCCCCCACCTCGACAGTGTGGTCTTGGGAGCTGTGGCACCTGGGGGAGAAAGTCCTGGAGCCGGGCAGGGCGTGCTGCACTCGGCAGGGCTGGGCAGAGGTGTCCTGCCCGGTCTGGACTGGCAGGGGCAGCCCTGGGCAAGGCTGAACAAGTGTGGTGGCCTTACGACCTTGTGGTGCTTAGATAGGGGACATTTTTGTAAAAGCCAACACAAGAAGTAGAAACTTTCCTGACAGACTCCGGTCTTCTGCTTGGCTTTGCCTTGGAGCTTCATGGTGTGCCCTGCAGCCCAGCTCAGCCCCTCCACACAGACAGGTGGCATTGTGTGAGTTTGGGAAACACTGGGTACAAGAGTGCTGCAGGACTTCTCAGAGCCTTTTGAGAACAAATGGACATAGGGACTCTAGGAGAAAAGTTTCCCAAAATCGGCTGAACAATCCCCCTTTTCCAAATGCGTACCACTGTGTCTGGCTAATTTTAAATTTTTGTAGAGAAAGGGGGGGTCTTTGTTGCTCAGGCTGGTTTTGAACTGCTGGCTTTAAGCGATCCGCCTCAGCCTCCCAAAGTGCTGCAGTTGCAGGCGTGAGCCACGGTGTCCAACTCCATTGGAGAGTGCTGAAGGGACCTCCCTGAGTAGGCTGGAGGGAGGCAGGTGGGCATGAAGTTTTTTTTTTTTTTTTTCTTTTTTTTTGAGACGGAGTTTTGCTCTTGTTGCCCAGGCTGGATTGCAGTGGCACAATCTCAGCTCACTGCAACCTCTGCCTCCCGGGTTCAAGCAATTCTGTCTCAGCCTCCCGAGTAGCTGGGATTACAGGTGCCCACCACTGCGCCCGGCTAATTTCTGTATTTTTAGTAGAAACGCGGTTTCACCATGTTGACCAGGCTGGTCTCGAACTCCTGACCTCAGGTCATCCACCCGCCTCGGCCTCCCAAAGTGCTGGGATGACAAGCATGAGCCACCGCACTTTGCAACTTTTTCTTTCAGCAGTGGAAAGCCCGACTTCAGAATATTCTGGTTTAGTTTTCCATAATCCCTGGAGAAGCAGGGAACAGGTTCTGTGGGTGGGGGTTGGGCTCCCCAGCCTGCCTTGCCCAGCAAGGGTGGGGGCAGTGGCCCTCATGAGTCCAGTCCCCCAGGAAGCAGCTTGGCAACATGCAGGGGACTGGGATGGGAGCAGGGTCCCCCAGGTGGCCCAGTTTTCTCCCCTTAGCAAGGCACAGGTAGTCACGCTTCCCTGTTGCAGGCAGGCGACCGCACTGCCTTGCCTGTAGACTCCCCTTCCCCACTAAGCACCAGGTCCCATCACCTGCCAGACAGCCCCACCCTGTTGTGTTTTCTCTCCACTCACTCCAGTACTGGCTAGATGGCGGGTTTGGGCCCCCGGGGGAGGCCCAGAAGGAGCCCGTTGGGGTCTGCCTGTCTGGTGGGAGCAAAGCTTTTCTCATTTGGGCTGAGCTGGCTAGTGTGGTTAATTTCAGCTGTGTCCAGAACTTTCCAGAAATAGCCTAAGGAGCTGAGCACTCGGCTCCTGGCTTCCTACTTTTAGGGCCTCTGAAACTGACAGTTGGGTTAGATGATGATTTCAGGTCACTGAACCTAGGCTCACTGGTGCAGGATTTGGGGGATGGCCTGCAGGTGTCTTAGTTTAGTCTGTTACAGACATTGAACTTTGTTGAAGAGGCGGCTTTGAGATCACATTTCTCAAAATAAGTGGCCTTCAGACGTTGTGTGAACATGGCTGACTGTAGTCTCCATTAACCCACCCCTGCTACCAAAGGAACGGAAATCGAATAAAAGCCCAAACCTGACTGGATCACTAAGCTGCTAGTTGTTCCTTTTCTAAGAGCAGATGTGTGTGGCTTGTGGCACCAAAATGATCTTGCCTCTCAAGGTTTTACTTTTTGAGACAGAGTCTCACTCTGTTGCCCAGTCTGGAGTGCAGTGGCTTAATCTCGGCTCACTGTAACCTCTGCCTCCTGGATTCAAGCGATTCTCCTGCCTCAGCCTCCCAAGTAGCCGGGACTACGGGCATGTGCCACCATGCCTGGCAGATTTTTGTATTGTTAGTAGAGACAGGGCTTCACCATGTTGGCCAGGCTGGTCTTGAACTCCTGAACTCAGGTGATCCACTCACCTCTGCCTCCCAGAGTGCTGGGATTACAGGTGTGAGCTACCACGCACCCTGCCTTGCCTTGCCTTTCAAGGTTAACTGATGAGTCCTTTCAACTGTTTTATTCTTCCCCTTTTCTTTGAATGTTACATGTAGTGATTAAATACCTATGGCCATTCCATGAATGGGTACATGCAGATGGTTCTTGGGCCTCTCCAGGCCAGTGGGCTGTAGCTGGGCGGTGGGGGGCTGTTTTCTCAGGCAGATTGTCAAGTCACTCACCAGAGGTCCCCATGTCAGTCATGGCCACTGGTTGGTTCTTGAATGCAAGGGTGGGAGGGGTGAGGATTCTGGCTGCCCGGGTCCTTATGGTGCCACCCTCTCTGCCCATCTCTGCTGCAGGGTTGGGGTGCTGGAGGACTGCTTCACCTTCCTGGGCATCTTCCTGGCCATCATCCTGTTCCCCTTTGGGTTCATCTGCTGTTTTGCCTTGAGGAAGCGAAGATGCCCCAACTGTGGCGCCACCTTCGCTTAAAGGGAACACCAGGCCCAGCTTTCCTACACCCAGCTCTTTTTCTAATGTAAATGTTGTGTACAATAGTTTTATTTGATTAAGCTTCAGGACTGTTTTGTAAAGCGAGGTGGGACCGATGTGGCACACGCCAGCTGCAGTTTCCCAGAGCGTGGAGAGGCAGCGCTGCTGCTCCCGCCCAAGGCTCATGACAACTCAATAAAGCACTGCTTTTATTTTTTGCAGTCTTCAATTTGAGAAAGGTGAGAAATAATGTTTTCAATAAATGAGGTTCATACCATTGTTGACCTGGTGCTGCTTACTTGGTGCTTTCAGACACCCAGGAAAGACTGGAACGACACCCCCATCGCTGCCTCAGCACTCCCCCGGCCGGTCCTGACCACAATTGTATTCAGCAGGCACTTACAGCTCAAGAAAATGTTTTCAAGTTCTCCTTTATTAAAATTGTAATCCCTTGATATTTACAGAGCAGGTACCTCGGTGCCAAGGACCAGGCCATCCCCCGGTTCTGGTCTGGGAGGCGGAACCTGGGGTTGGGTGAGCCACGGGGCCTGCGGGTTGCATCCGAGACCCCCAGGTCCTATTATTCTACCCTGTAACAAAATCAGAAACATCCCCAAGGCAGAACACCAAAGGCCAGGTGTCACCCACACCCCGGCAGTTCCCCACAGTGCCAGATGGAGCTCCCTGAGCCCTGTGTCTGAAGTGGGGAACACGGCCACGGGGCTTGTGTGGACTGAATTCTCATGTGGCTGCAGCCCTTTCTGTAGGACAGACTGGGGTTGTTAACAGTTCATGGTGCCTGCAGCCCTTCATGGTGGGGTGCCTGGTTTGGCCTTCCAGGAGAAGCAGATGGTGACACTGCTGGACCTGGCTGGAAGGAGCCTGAAGCATTGCCCATGTCCACTGGCTTACCTGCATGTAACCTTTCCCAATCTCAGTCTCATAGGATACTACACTTATGGCAAGGCCAAAGGAGAGGGGATAAGTAAGTCACAGCCCCAGCACCCCGCAACACACACGGTGAGCAGCTGGGCTGGGAATCTGTCGCCCAGGCTGGAGTGCAGCAGCATGATCTGGCTCACTGCAACTTCTGCCTCCCGGGTTCAAGTGATTCTCCTGCCTCAGCCTCCTGAGTGGCTGGGATCACAGGCGCCCACCACCACACCTAATTTTTGTATTTTTAGTAGAGACTCCTGACCTCAGGTGATCCGCCTGCCTCGGCCTCACAAAATGCTGGGATTCCCATACCTGGGCCAGGCTGGGAATTTTAACCATGACCCTCCACTCCAAAATAGGTACAGATCCTTGGCAGCCAGAGGTGATTTCCAGCCCTGGGCTCAGGGCAGCCAGTGCGTAGTCCTCACATCCGTATCATAGGGCCCGGTTCTGAGGGCGTCATGGCTGCTAGGCTAAAAAACCCACCCTCTCCAGGCACCAGAGGTCATCCTGGCTTTACACGTATCCTTTGAGAGTCCGTACCTGATTCAAACACGGAGAAACTGGGACCCCGAGCAGTTTGAGTGTACTGGTAATAGATGCAGCTTTGGCCAACTAGCTGAGTGAGAACACAAGGAGCCGGGACTCCGACGCCCAGGCCTGTGTCCTGGATGGGCTGTGTGCAGCGCATCCGTCGGTGACTCCTAACTACCAAGAAAAGGAGCCCTCGGAGGGGATTTCGAGTGCTGCGTGTGGCTGTTATAAGGGAGGCAAAGCGTCTTTGCGCTCTACAGCTCTGCGTGCTTGCAGGGAGGGCGGGGGTTTCCCCATCTCTGGAAGCTCTACACTTGATTAAACATTTTAAGTTAAAAAATTACATTTATATAGTACTTTCATAATTTATATTGCTTAAAATTATGATTTGCATGCTAAGATGCAAACTTATGTGATATCTTCTTTAGACATAATGCTATTAAGAGCACATGCTTTATAAAATAAAACTGGTCTCATTCACATCAGGTGCAGAAAGCCAGTCCTGAAAGCATTGACTATCCCTTATTCTGGCTGTCATTAAGGAAAAAAATTCATTTAAAAAATACAGTAAAGATTGAAACCAAGTTTACTGTTTCTTGAACAGTATAGGAAGAAAATATTTTAAATGACTGAGCTGGTCATTAGACTATTACTCATTTATCTTAAAGGCAGAAATGTGTCAACCCAACTACGTGAAACAGAAGCATGATTTGCTTAGGCAGGCGACATTAGAGTTAGGCCTCTCCGCTGAAGCTTCCCGACCGTCAGCATGTGGCAGACAGGACGAACCCATCATTCCGCAAGAGAGAACCGGAGAGGCCCGGGAGAGTCCTTGGCTGTCCTCTCATCGAATGATGGGTGCCGAGCGATCATTCGTCACAGTCGGGCGGAGTTTCACAGTGGCAAAGGGGTTTTCTCCACTGCAAGGGATAAGAAAAATCTTTCAGAACTTCCACTCTATGAGGGAAATGATTTTAACAGTGCTAATAACCCGTTCTTGCCCTGTGAGACTGGGCGGCTGACCACCTCCCCAGCTTGTACAGGTCCCAGCAGCGTTTTCTGATTGTGAAAGTTTTGTTCAGTGATGATTGCTACACCATACCACCCACTGCAGAACGATCCCAGGTTTTAAGCATTCTGGACATGGGCACCCACACCTCTTTGGTCCTGCATTGTGCGTGATATGGGGGCCACTCTGGAGTGGGCAGGCCCTGCTCCCAGGGTGGTCTAAAGCAGGTGGTAAAGAGAGCAGGGGAGCCGCAGTCCCCCATAGCTCCACAGGCCGAGGCCTTTCTCAGGCTGGACCCCCTGGGCTGGGCACCGAAGGCCCTTCCGGGGGACACTGCGGGGAAGAGCAATGTCACAGGCTGAGGGTCACGTAGGAAGCCACCCCTACCTGAGAAAAGGCGGCTTTGCAGTCCCGTTGGCATCGTTCTGTGAGAAAGATAAAGAAGTTTATGGAGGGCTTGGAATTGGTCTTTTTAAAATTATTTTAAGTAGGGATGGGGATTTGCTATGTTGCCCAGGCTGGTCTCGAACTCCTGAGCTCACGTGATCCTTCCAGCTTGGCCTCCTAATGTGCTGGGACTACAGGTGTGAGCCACTGCGACTGGCCTGTATTGGAGATTTTTAATAAGACCCGAAAGTAAAGACATCTAAAACATAAGGAATGTTTAAAAGTGCCCTGTCCCAATCTGTGAGACGGAAGAATAAGGCAAGAACAGAAAACGCTCTGAAAGGTGGTAGCAGCCCTCCCAGGTGTCAGAGTGTGAACAGAGCATGGCACTGCCTGCGCGGGTCACCCGTGATGTCGGGAGCTCACGTGTGAACGAGCCGCCTGCAAAACTTGGAAACAGTTTCACAAAATGAAGCTTGAGCAACAGAGCGACATCACAGAAGAAAACATTTATGCCAGACAGAACCTCTCAGACCCGGTGGAAACAGAGATCCTGCGGGTCCTCGGCCACGGTCGTTTGAGCGCAGAATCTAGTGACTGGGGTGTGCTTTCTGGAAGCTGACTCCTGAAGCATGACACGAAGAAACAGGAAGTAAAAATAAAACCCCGCCGGCTTTGGGGCTGCTAGAGCCAGGGATCTTGTAGGAAGTTCAAACTGAGGAAGAGAGAAGGTGGAACCAAAGTGCAAAGGTGCCTGCAGGGCTCGGGTGGGGAGCACCTACTTCCAGCACCTGCCACCCAGGACGGGCCAGGGCCAGGTGTGTGCGCGCCTTCTTTCCCTCACTCCAAAAAGCCTGCGGGGTTTAACAATCTTTCCTGCCCGCACACAGGGAGCGGAGTCAGGCAGCCGCCCAGGAGAGGGCAGTGTAACATTGTGTAACCAGCCCGCGGCCCGGCCACACCATCCTGACAGCCCCAGGAAAGCGTCCCAGCACCCCCGGGGGGTCTCAGGGAGCACGCAGACCTCTCAAGATTGACTTAGGGGAGGTCCTCTCATGCCCGATGCCAGCGTTAGAGCGCAGGCCGTTCCTGGACGTGGAGGCCTAGGCCAGGCCTCCTCTGGGATGGCCTCCACTGCATGTTGGGTGTACAGACTGTGGAGACAGCAGGCAGGTTGGGAGCCCCAGGGTTGTGGCCTGAGACCTGTCCCACCCTCCCCAGATTACCTGGGCAGGGCAGCTGGGGCCAATTCAGTGTCTGCTTTTCATCACTGGCGCACAAAGCCACTGCCCCGCCTCGCACATCCTACAGGGCTTTAAATGGCTGCAAAAGTGGCTTCTCCCTGCGGGGCACGCAGTGCTTCCCTAGCAGGCCTCAGAGGAAGTCCTTGCTGGTGTGAGGTTCATGCTCTGTGATTATTATGGGCTAATTTATGATTTAAATGCACCAGAGTGCCTGTCGCATGTGCTCACGGTGCTGGCATTTGTGTACCCTGTTGCAGAAAGGCCTCCTGTGGCCCAGAGGGCAGGCGGGAGGGCCGTGGCTGGGCCTGAGGCACGATTCATGCCAAGCCTGACTCCACTCTGCCCTCCCCTCCTCTCCCACTGGAGTCATCTGACTCCTTGGGGCTAACACCGTCTCCCTCCCATGTGCAGCTTACACTAGGGGAAGGCGCTTCCCAAACTAGAAACCAACACCCTCCGCCCACCCCAAGCACACCCTGGAGCTTGTTCAGAGCCTCCTGGGCCCCCACGGGACTTTAAAATGGTCCCAGTGAATCCTTACAAAGAATGCAGCAAGAAGCACCGACTCCTGCCAGGAGGACTGAAAAGGAAAAAGAACGCCTAAGATGACAGCTTGAAGCCACTCAGTGTCGGGCCAACCCCGTGCACGCATGCCTGGGGCCCAACAATCCTGCTCCCTGTAGGAACAAGCAGGGCACACACCCATGGGCACCGAGACACTCAGGCAGCCCTGGAGAAACAGCCCAGACCGGAAACACCAGACGCCCATCCGTGGGAGAGCCAGAACCAGCTTCTGTGCAGACAGCGGGTCACCTCACAGCGCTGTGCGACTGTCCCTAGGGGGCCACCCCAGACGGCCATCTCTGTGCCAGGGCTTGGGGAGTCTGGTGTTGGAGAATGGATGGTCATGGAGGTGGGCCACGCGGGGTGATCCTGGGGGCCGGGAACGTCCTGCTGGGTATATGGAGTCACATCATGAAAATTCCTTGTGTGCTTTTCTCTCTGTGGTATTCTGTAATACAGTGTTTACTTTAAAATATGTATTGGGCCAGGGATGGTGGCTCATGCCTGTAATCCCAGCACTTTGGGAAGCTGAGGTGGGCAGATCACCTGAGGTCGGGAGTTCGAGACCAGCCTGACCAACATGGAGAAACCCCGTCTCTACTAAAAATACAAAATCAGCTGAGTGTGGTGGCGGACGCCTATAATCCCAGCTACTCAGGAGGCTGAGGCAGGAGAATCACTTGAACTGGGAGGCAGAGGTTGTGGTGAGCTGAGATTGCACCACTGCGCTCCAGCCTGGGCAACAGAGACTCCATCTTAAAAAACAAACAAAAAACGCAACAAAACAAACAAAAACAAAAACGTATTGGACGTGTTCAGGCAGATTTCCCGTTTAACATCTGCATGTTTCTCAGGGACCTGAAACCTCAGCACTCCCTCTGGATACAAAGCTGGCAGGAGCCTCTCTGCCTCCCTCTCCACTGCAAAGCAGACCCATGAGGGCAGGGGCTTGGCACATACAGTGCCTCTTATCTGGTGGCCTCCAAGGGTCTCACAGCATCCTCCCTGCATCCCTGTCTCAACTGCACACCTCACACTCAGCCCACTGTGGTGGTCACTGAACCTAGACCTGCCCTTCTTTCTGTTCCCTTTCCTTGCAGTGGGGGACACCTCCAAGCCAGAGGCAGCACTGCCACCGGCACCCAGGGCCTCGCGGGCACTGCCTGCTGCATGTCCTGTGTCCCCAACAAGACAGGAGACCACTAAGGCTACGAAACCAACAGCCACTATGAGAATGGGTTGGGCTGCAACTGGGGACTATAGAGCGAGGCCAAGTGGCTGACTGCGGCCAGGGTGGACACATCTTGTGATCCCCCATCTCCCCCAAGAACCCAAGAATCCAAAATGCGTGTGGACACTGGCTGACCGCCCATCACTCGATGCCTGGTCCACACCCCCTTCCCCACTGTCCGGAGCTTCCAGGGTGCCCACCGCATAACCATGCGCCCAGATTGGGGGACTAGTTGATCTGGCTTTCAGAGGGGTCCCGGGCAGCTGGGAGCACCCAGCACCGCTTTTTCCTCGGGCTGCAGCAGAGAATGCTGGTGGCCCTCACTGCAGAGGGCAGGACAGAGTGAACAGGGCCAGTGCAGGTGGCCTTGCTCCTGAGCAGAACGGAACATCCCTAAGGAACATTTCCAAGCCAGCTGGAGGCCAGTTACTTGCAAAAAAAGTGGCCCTCGCTGACACCTGTCTTCAGTGTGAAAACCCATTCCAGTCCTCGTCTGTGGCCCGGACTTGTCTTCCAGTTCACTTCTGATCTAGTTCAACCCCTTTATTCTCAAAATGGGGATGCTGAGGCCCAAACGGAAAAGCCAACTGCTCTGAATCACTGGCATCTTTTTGGAAGCCGAGGTGGCCATGTTGTGACGCAAACAAAGATGCGTGCAGGCCTGCACACCGGGCACTGGCTGCTCTCAGGAGGGGCTCATGCCATGTGAACGCGCACTGTGAAATGCAGGCTTGCTTTTAAAAAGGAGAGCTGTGTGCTTATTTAAAATGTTGGGAGGGAGCCAATACTTCCTCACTTGGAACTGCAGTAGAAAATATGTAAATTTAAAAAATTCAGGCCGGGCACAGTGGCTCACGCCTGTAATCCCAGCACCTTGGGAGGCCGAGGCAGGAGGACTGCCTGAGGTCAGGAGTTCAAGACCAGCCTGGGCAACATAACAAGATCTTATGATTATTAATAAAAACTTAAGAGAGATCACATGACCTGTGGCCAGCCCCCAGCTTGAGTCCTGGCAAGTCTCCCCTGCCCCCTGGGGAGAAGCCCCTGCTCTCAGATCGTCTAAGACGCGCCATCACAGGACAGCTGTGGGGCTTCCCAGGTGAGTGGGCTGCTCGATGTAGGATGCTCCCTGTACACCTAAGCACTCCAGCCTGGGTGAAAGAGCGAGACTCCGTCTCAAAAAAAAAAAAAAAAAAAATTAGGGGCCAGGCACGGTGGCTCATGCCTATAATCCCAGCACTTTGGGAGGCAGAGGCAGGAGGATCACCTGAGATCAGGAGTTTGAGACCAGCCTGGCCAACATGGTGAAACCCCATCTCTACTAAAAATACAAAAATTAGCTGGGTGTGGTGGTGCGCACCTGTAGTCCCAGCTACTTGGGAGGCTGAGGCAGGAGAATTGCTTGAGCCTGGGAAGTGGAGGTTGCTGTGAACCAAGATCAAGCCACTGCACTCCAGCCTGGGTGACAGAGCAAGACTCTATCTCATAAATAAATGAATAAATAAATAAATGTAAACCTCTAGTTCCTTTGTTGCACCATCTGTTTTTCAAGTGCTCCGCTGCCCTGTGTGCCCTGTGGCTGCTGGACTGGGCAGGGAACATTTCCATCTGTGCTGCTCGTCCCTGACACACAGATGCTTGATTCGTGCTCCCTGCTGGTGCAGGAGGCTGCGAGGCCAGGAGGCCCAGAACACACGGCCATTCCCCTGCTCCCCGCTCCTGCCCTTGGAGCAGCACCGATGTGTCTGTAGGCTGTTTCCCACAGCTGCGCTCCCAGAACTCCTGACTAGGATCGGTCCAGATGAAACATGGTCACTTGTCTAACAGGAGCGCTGTCTACAGAGGCTGGATGTGGGTGACAGTTGTGGTCCCTCTCTGCAATGCTTTTGCAGTCTGCATAGGATGTTAGAATAACAGCCCGCAGATGACCGCGGCATGTCTTATAGGGAAAGCGTACTGATGTGGAGGCCAAGAAGCTGCTGGCTGAGATTGGGAACTGGGTTTCTAACCTGCAGTGGGCCTTGGACAGCGGCTGCCATTCTTCTGTGCCTCCCTTTCTCCATTTCACGAGGCCCCGAGATCCCTCTACCTCCCCGGGAGGTCCCAGCACAGACACTGCTCAGGAAGCACCACTGTGAGGTGCAAAGAGTGTGAAGGTACGAAAGACAGGAGGGCGCCACGGGCCGGTGGCACCACTCCCCTCGCAGCCCAGCCAGAAGCCAGGCAGCAGTGTGGGGGCTCATCCTGCCTCTCTGGCTGCTGCCCGACCCCAGCTCTTGAGCCCCCCAAGTCACCGCAACACCCAGGCCTTGTGTTTTTGCCAAAGTTCGTGCCTCAGAGCCTGGCTCCAACGCTTTCCTCCTAGAAGCCTCCCCTGATGCGTCCCAGGAACCCCAGCGTCTCCCCTTGTCCTCGCCCCATGCATCAAGCGCTCCCTGGACTCCACCCCTGCGTGGGTCTCATTCCTCTTTGTGTCCTGAGGGCTTGGCTCTAGGCCACCCAGTAGAGGCTGGCTGGATGAATGCTGATGGGACGGTCTCATCTCTGTCCACAAAACCCCTCCCCGACAGCCATACCCTCACTACCATGTGACTGTGTTGATAGAAGTCTGCTGGCCTCAGAGGTCTGTGGCCCAAGAAATCTCAGCTGCTATCAGTGATAAACATGACCTCCCTGTGGGCGTCACCTCCACCCCTGTGCTGGACGGGCCTTCTCATCGATTTCAGTGATCATGAAGTTAATCAGCAGTCAGTACTCAAACATGTGCAGAATCAATGACAACTGAAATGATTAGAATCTGCATAAGGAGCGTATTCTCATGAGGTATCTGGGGCTTTTGAATGTTCTTGGATGAAACCAGAAATGAAAGGCTGCTAAAATGAAAGCCTGAAAGCCTTCTAGCTTTTTTTTTTTTTTGTATTTTCTTTTTTTCTTTTTTTTTTTTTTTTAGTGGAGATGGGGTTTCACCGTGTTAGCCAGGATGATTTTGATCTTCTGACCTCGTGATCCGCCCACTTCGGACTCCCAAAGTGCTGGGATTACAGGTGTGAGCCACTGTGCCCAGCCAAGCCTTCTAGCTTTCGAGACAGAAAGGGAGAACCTGAAGATGATGGGGTGTGTGTGTGTGTGTGTGTGCGTGCGCGTATGTATGTGGTGGGGGTTAGAGGGAGGCTGGTCTGTGGGGAAGTGAGCTTTGGCAGGTGCAGCCCGTGGAGGCAGCTGGGGACAGGATTGGGAATGTCTCCCGTGGAGGGGACAGCCTGAAGCTCGCGGGTGTGAGCTGAGAATACCAGCTCAGGCGGGAAGGGTGGCAGTGGTGTCCACATGGGCCAGCCGCACTGGTGGAGGCCACAGGGCACCAGGTCGCCCCCTGCAGGCAGCCCCAGCCCAGCCCAGCCCTCCAGGTCAGGGCCCTCAGGGACAGTGATGTGCTTAAAGCTCTGCTGCCCGAGGAAGCAGGAAGCGGGAAGCTGGTAAGAGGGGCGCACCATGCGCTGGCAGCCTCCCGACACTGACAGAATGTCATGATCCAGCCAACGAAGAGGTTTAAGAATGAAGCCAGGTCACCTTTCCACTCCCCAGTGCTAAGTAAGGAAGAATCTGTCATTACTGAGTACACTGATACTTACAACCAGGCTTTTTCCATTTATCCAATTCCCTGCAGTAAGAACGGTGGCGACAGTACTTTCTTCACCAAGCGTTATCCACACGATAAATACACTGACAATGACACCTTTTCATTTTCTAACACTGAAGACTATCCAGGGTTGGCCAAAGTGTCAGTGCTCTCACTTACAATGCCAGAGCTGTGATTTTTGGGGGCAAGATTCTTTTACCTGAAAAGGCGTTATCCAACCTCAATAAAGCAGCAGGCTAGGCGAACATCAACAGCTACTAACATCACAAAAAGAGACAGACGTCCACATGTGCCTCCTCACTGGTGAAATTCTCCAGCAAAACACAACAGGCAAACACGCAAAACAGCAACAGACTCTGAGCAGGGCCTGAGGTCTAACTACCAATTTACAGAAATACAGGAGACATGGGGGAATGCAGAAAGGACACCATCAGCAAAACCCAGATGGGGGACACCCTCCAGGACAAATGACTGGTTCTTCTACAAAGACATTGCTAAGGACAAGAGGCAGAGGGGGGACCTGCAGCTGGAAAAGGCCTCACGAGACCTAACCACCAATTACAATGTATGGAGCTGATTTGGATCCAGATTCAAACAACTACACTGTAAACCATTTTTCTTTTCTTTTTTTATGAGACAGGGTCTCTGTCATCCAGGCTGGCATGTAGTGGTATGATCACAGTTCACAGCAGCCTCTAACTCCTGGGTTCAGGCGATCCTCCCACCACAGCCTCCTGAACAGTTGGGACTACAGACATGTGCCACCACGTACCTAGCTCATTTTTATATTTTTTATCTATATAGGGTTTTGCTATGTTGCCCAGGTTGGTCTAAAACTCCTGGGCTCAAGTGATCCTCCCGCCTTGGCCTCCCAAAGTGTTGGAATTACACAGACATGAGCCATTGCACCAGGCCTCAAAGACATTTTGAATGAAGTTTCAAAAGCTAGCATTCCTAAACCAAACCATGCCATTGTAGTCTACAATGAGGCAGGTCTACGTTCCCAGACTCCTCAAGGCTCACGTGTAGGTCCGGGGCAGGCACATTTTAGAAGCGCATCCATTTCATATCATCGAGAGACTCCATGCCTGGGCACCACTCACAGCTGAATAAAGGCCCCGGACACAAGGTATAGGGGCCTGGCTCCTTCGCCCCAAAGCAAGACAGCTCCTGGATCGAGGGGTGCAGACACCACCCTCCAGCCTCCTCCGCTTCACCCACAGGTCTCACGCCAGGGCACACTAACCTCAGCCAACCCAGCCCGGGAGTGATGTCCAGCCGCGCTGCTCCCCACCCCACCATCACCTCTCACCTTGTGTTACTCTCTGCATGGCTTCTAGCGTCGAGGTTTTTGTTTATTTTTTATTGTCTGCTTCCTATCACTAGAACAGAAGTTCTGAAGAGGCAGGCAGAGTTTGGCCTTGTTCTCCTCTATCTGGAAAGCCCGCACCAGGGCCTCGTGCCCAGCAGACATGTGCCATGGCGGGAATGGATGAATTGGTTCCAGGAGCCCAGGCCCTCCATGCTGGGCCCCCAGAGGCACATTAGGGTTATCTTTCAGGGTTATCTTTAACCCTAAACCCCGTGCCTAGAGGGTTTAGGGTTAAAGATAACATCCACAGTGCCTGGGAGTAAAGACTTTCTGAAGAAAGATGAAGTTACCACTTTTAAGTAAGCCTCTCTTCAGAAAAGAAGAAAATGAAAGAAAATGGTGATTCAATGGCTAAAAGACTACAGCCAGGCAGGAGAGATAAGAAACCTAATAAACTCTAGCAAACTAGGGGCGACTATGTGTAAACTCTCACCCACAAGATAGAGTCCACATGAAAGAAGGGCTGAAGTCAAGGAGGTGAAAGGCTGCATGACAAAGAAGGGAATCTAGAGGATCAAAGGCGGCAAGGCCCCTCCTCCCTGGGGACACCACCCTCTCCCTGGGGACAGAGCAGAGCAAGGCGGTCACCGCAGGAACAGCGACCTGTGCCTCCCAGTCGGGGATGGCGAGTCCAGGACACAGGACGCCCCGCTGTGGCTTTACTCACAGGAGCCGCGGTCTCGGGCTTGGACGCCGGGGCCTTAAAGGTGGATGTCGTTCTGGCCGCATCTGCTCTCCTGTCGGCAGCTGCCCCCATGGACAAGCATTCCAAGTAGTCGGGTGGGGGGATGATAACACTGCTATTCTCAGACAAGTTCACGGTGCTGATGCTTCTCACCGGCGCGGGGCTCAAACCCAAAAAGGACACAGCACATGTTGGATAATGTCTCACCACCAAACCCCAAACATCCTCCATGACCCTGACCAAGGACAACAGTAACGGTACATCACCAATCAAAACCTGATCTTGATCTCACACACACAGGCACACACAGTACATATATCAATACAAAACACTGTATTTTTAAAATTTTTTTGTGACAGAGTCTCACTCTGTCACCCAGGCTGGAGTGCAATGACATGATCTCAGCTCACTGCAACCTCTGCCTTCCAGGTTTAAGCGATTCTTCTGCTTCAGCCTCCTGAGTAGCTGGAATTACAGGTGCGTGCCAGTGTGCCCAGCTAATTTTTTGTATTTTTAGTTGAGATGGGGTTTCACCATGTTGGCCAGGCTGGTCTCGAACTCCTGACCTCAGCTGGGATTACAGCGTGAGCCACCACACCTGGCCTAAAACACTGTAATGTTTTTAGTGGTTTCTAAACATATCCTCACAAGAAATTTTTTTTTTTTTGAGATGGGGTTTCACTGTTATTGCCCAGGGTGGAGTGCAGTGGCGTGATCTTGGCTCACTGCAACATCCGCCTCCCTGGTTCAAGTGATTCTCCTGCCTCAGCCTCCCAAGTAGGCACGATTACAGGCGCCCGCCACCACACCCGGCTAATTTTTTTGTATTTTTTTTTTTTTTTTTTTTAGTAGAGACAGGGTTTCATTATGCTGGCCAGGCTGGTCTCGAACTCTTGATCTCAGGTGATCTGCCTGCCTTGGTCTCCCAAAGTGCTGGGATTACAGGCATGAGCCCCTGCGCCTGGCCAAAAAATTATTTAAAAGACATGACAAAAGAGAGGAAACCTTTTAAATTAGGGGCTGGCTCTTGATTGATTTAATCTAAGGAAAGAAATTGGAGACTAGCAAAAGCTAGAGTGAGCAATGAGCTAAGAGTTAAAAAAAAAAAAAAAAAGTGTAAACACTTGAAATTTTAACATCCTAAAAGTGTTACTCAGTTTTTGTTCCCCAGCACAATGGCATTTTAGCTCTTCTGCTAGGGATGAAGACTGCAGATAGCAACAGACCCTGGGGAATGCAGCATCGGACCTGGAGGCCTTCTACCTGGCTAGCTGGATGGGTTATGGGGGTTTCGTGAACTTCGATCCTCCCGCCTAAGCCTCCAGAGTAGATGGGACAATGGGCATATGCCACTATGCCCTGGCTAATTGTTTATTTTTTTGTAGAGATGGGGGTCTTGCTATGTTGTGCAGGCTGGTCTTGAACTTGTGGCCTCAAGTAATCCTCCTGCCTCCATCTCCCAAAGTGCTGGGATTACAGGCACGAGCCACCGTGCCCGGCCAGTTTCCTCATTTTTTAAAGTGGGGGCCCACCTCATGGGGCTGCTATGAGAATTAAGTGAGCAAATCAATGCAAAGCCCTTTGGACAGTCTCTAGGCGATAACTACTGTTATTATCTGATCTGGAACACGGATTTGGGGGTTTTCGTCATGGAGGTGCTCAGCAAAGCCCGTCAGTGTATTTCAAGCCATGGGAGTGGACGAGATGGCCCAGCACAGGCAGGAAGGACGGACCCAGGGTGACCCCCAAGAACACTGATGTTTAATTCATGGGCAGAAGAGGGGTGCAAAGAGCTGGTGAGGCAGAAGACAAACAGAGCACAGGTCAAGCAGCCGGGGCCAGAGAACATTCCAGAAAAAGCATACAACAGCGTTAAGGGCTGTAAGATAAGGATGGTAAGAAAAGTGTAAGATAAGGATGGAAAACACATGCCTTGGGTTTAGCAACCAGGAGGTGCAGGGGACAGGGAGGGAGTTTCAGAGGGCCGCAGGACTGTGGGGAGTAGGTGGCCTGGGCTGGGTCTCCTCACGGCAGCAAAGCTCGGGGACAACAGAAATCACGGCAGACAGCACTGTGAGCCGCGGTCTCATCTCTGACTAGTCCACGAGAGCTGAGGCTTAGGGCAGGGCCTGCGATAGAGCTGGACGGTGGTGTGTTATGGAAACGACAGGACAGGGGTTTCTGTTGCTGGGAGACCTCAGCCACGTTCAGGGCTACCTTGGCGTGGGCTCAGTCACTGCTTCCGTCTCATTTTCTTCCAGCAACTTCGTGTATGACGATGGGAACCAACCCCTCCTACCGGCAAAGAGGGAGAAAAGACCCTATCAGCAGTAGACAAGTGGACAGCAACCCCCTCAACAGCCTGGTGAGAGCTCAGGGCAGACTGGTCCACTGCTCCAGAAACGCCCACGTGTGCAGGAAATGAAATTAAGGCTTTTAATAGGTAAATATGGACTTTCACGTACACTGAACAATGTGTATTGTTAATTTTTCTTTTTTTTTTTTTTTAATAGAGACAGGGTCTCACTCTGTTGCCCAGGCTGGAGTGCAGTGGTGCGATCACAGCTCACAGCGGCCTCAAACTCATGGGCTCAAGCAATCCCCCCACCCAGCATCCGAGTAGCTGTGACTAGAAGTGTGCACCATCATGCCTAGCTAAAAAGCAATATATGTTGTATGTATAACATTAATTTGATTTGGATTACTCCTTTTTTTCCCATATTGGTTTTAATACATCTGAACAATCTGTCTAGAAAACTGACAAGCTAGTTACAGGAAGGCTTGTGCACATAATTATGGCTGAAATTAAGCGGATTGCATTCAAACTACCTACGTGCTAAACCTTAACAAAGTATATCTGATATGCAGATTATCCTCAATAAATCAAATGCTAATTTTATTTTATTTTATTTATTTTTTTGAGATGGAGTCTTGCTCTGTCACCCAAGGCTGGAGTGCAGTGGCGCTCACTGCAACCTCCGCCTCCCAGGTTCAATCCCAGATTGTCCTGCCTCAGCCTCCCGATTAGCTGGGATTACAGGCGCCTGCCACCACACCCGGCTACTTTTTGTATTTTTAGTAGAGATGGGGTTTCACTATGTTGGCCAGGCTGGTCTGGAACTCCTAACCTCAGGTGATCTGCCCACCTCAGCCTCCCAAAGTGCTGGGATTGCAAACATGAGCACTGCACCGGCCAAGTGCTAATTTAAAAAAAACCAAAAAACAAAAGAATGTTTAAACTACTTTCAGAGAGGTGACTTCATATGCTCTAATAACTATGCATGCATCAAATGTATCTCTACATGCACAGACAGATAGAAAATAGCCTGGGATCGAATAACTTGAGTTAACTAAACTAGAACTAAACCATAAACTTAACTTTGGCTAAAACGTGAGCATGTCCACAAAGACAATTTGCAGCTTGGCTGCTCTGGAAGGGAGGGGCCGTCTGGAGCCCTGCGGGGACCACCACGCCCAGACTTACGCCTTGGACACGTCGTGTTCTCCATAGAGCCAGCCATCCTTCTCCTCGGGGATGAGCAGCGTGATGACGTCTCCCTGTGCAAAGCTGAGTAAGGTCTTGTTGGTGCCCGCAGTGTGTGGGAAGATGGTCTTCACTTTCTGCTTCTTCATCATGTTCAGTCCCGTTGCAACCGAAACTGATCGCTGTAAACTGGGATCTTCGGAAGTACCTGTTGGAGGGAGTGTAGCAGTAATGGCTTTTCGAAGCATGAGAATCAACAGGCACGTTCCAATGAGCAAACCCCAGGAATCCACCTATTCTCATCTTGCCGACAACGCTCCTTCCACGGAAACTGACCCTGTCCTATTTCCTCGCTTTGATCATTGCCCAGAAGGGACAGGGACTGTTGAGAAACAGAGGCAGCGTGCAGCCTGAAGGCATGCACCGTGCAGAAGAGGATCCCTGCGGCTGCGGGCTCTTTTCCAGGCCCAAGGACAAGGCAGCGTGTGCCGGGTTGATCTGCTGCACTATGCTTTAGCCAGGATGGCTCTTCTTAGAGAGGCAAACCGCTCCGACACCAAACTGCCCTCACAATTCCAATTGCAAAGGCAGGCTAGGGCCACAAACCCAATTGCCAGTGTCCACAAAGAAAAGAAGAAAGCTGGAAATGCAGTCAGTCTTGCCATGCTGGCCGCTCAGCTTCTCACCCCCAGGCCTAAGAAGGACGAGGTGAGGATGAGTTCCATTTACAGAGTCCTCACCAGGTGCCAGTCACCGATCTCAATGTCTCACAGCTGCCATCCCGCCAGGCTCCCAGGAGGAAGGCGCTGCTATTATCCACAGGACAGACCCCACAGCTGGCAAGTGGCTGGGCCTGGAACCAGCTAGGGCAGGTTTGTCCCATACTCTCTACTCATGAGCACGAGGCTGTGCTGTTCATGTCTCCATTCAAACACAGGCTGATATTTCCACTCCAGGGGAAAAAAGGTAGAAAAAATATATATATATATATATACGTATGTATATACATTTGAGACAGAGTCTCACTCTGTTGCCCAGGCTGGAGTGCAGTGGCAGGATCACAGCTCACTGCAGCCTGGACTTCCCAGGCTTAAAGGATCCTCCCTCCTCAGCCTCCTAAGTAGCTGGGACTAAAGGCACACACCGCCATTCCAGGCTCATTTTTAATTTTTTTTGTAGAGACAGTGTCTGGCTATGTTGCCCAGCCTGGTCTTGACACCCTGGCCTCAAGTGATCCTCCCACCTTGGCCTCCCAAAGTGCTGGGATTACAGGTGTGAGTCACTGTTCTGGCCCTTTTTTTTTTCCGTTCAAATATTCCCAGGCTAGTAATATAGCAAGCATCTTTCATTTAAAACAATGCAAGATCTCTTTCTGCTTTATTCTTGCAGATTCTTCATGATTACAACATAAACCTTGCGCCCCCTTAACCTGCTACTCTCTACCTCGCTGGTGTTGAACCCACCAGCAATTTTCTTTTTCAAGACAGAGTCTCACTGTGTCTCCCAGGCTGGAGTGCAGTGGTGTGATCTGGGCTCACTGCAACCTCCACCTCCTGGGTTCAAGTGATTCTCCTGCCTCAGCCTCCTGAGCAGCTGGGATTACAGGTGTGTGCCACCATGCTTGGCTAATTTTTGTATTTTTAGTAGAGACAGGGTTTCACCATATTGGCCAGGCTGGTCTTGAACTTCTGACCTCGAGATCCACCTGCCTCGGCCTCCCAAAGTGCTGGGATTACACGCATGAGCCACTGCGCCCAACCCTCCACCAGCAATTTTCATTCTGCTTTTACCAGTAAGAACCAGAGTCATCTGAATCACTGGGATGCATACAGTATTACATACTTTAACTGTGTATTTTAGTTAACTGACAGGACTTCCTTCAAAGGCAAATGCCTACACACCATCATCTTCCTCTGCTGGGCCATCCTAGTCATCATTCTGGAAAACTCTGTTCTTTTGCCCAATAGCTTCACATGTTCTGGTACAGGGCTCTCTCTCACAAACAGCTTGACTGCTGCAACCTTCACACCATGGGGGCCTGTGAGACACCCCACGTGGATGGGTTGGGGCCACGGCACAGGTCTTGAGAGTCCTGGGTGCTAAAGACTGTGCAGAAGGATGGGGTCTGACCAGTGAAGCAGCCGGCAACATCTGCAGACAGTAACTGGCTCCAACTTTTGTTTTTGTCGCACTGTCACCCAGGCTGGAGTGCAGTGGTACGACCTCGGCTCATTGCAACCTCCACCTCCTGGGTTCAAGTGATTCTCATGCCTCAGCCTCCCGAGTAGCTGGGATTACAGGCGTGAGCTACCACGCCCCGCTAGTTTTTGTATTTTTAGTAGAGACGGGGTTTCACCACGTTGGCCGGGCTGCTCTCGATCTCCTGACCTCGTGATCCGCCCGCTTCGGCCTCCCAAAGTGCTGGGATTACAGGAGTGAGCCACTGTGTCCGGCCCCAACTTGTTGAAATATAGTCAACAGAATTAAGAAATCCAAGTTGGAACTTAAGTTCTTCACAGAGCATGCGGTGCTCTGTTAGAGATGATGAAAAACACTGATTAGAATTCAAACCAGCTGGGCATGGTGGCTCACACCTGTAATCCCAGCACTTTGGGAGGCCCAGGCGGGTGGATCACCTGAGGTCAGGAGTTCGAGACCAGCCTGGCCAACATGGTGAGGCCCCGTCTCTACTAAAAATACAAAAATTAGCCAAGCTTGGTGGTGCATGCCTGTAGTCTCAGCTACTTGGGAAGCTGAGGCAGGAGAATCACTTGAACCTGGGAGGCGGAGGTTGTGGTGAGCTGAGATCGCGCCACTGTGCTCCAGCCTGGGCAACAGAGTGAGACTTGATCTCAAAAAAAAAAAAAAAAAAAAAAAAGAAATTTCAAACCAAGCTTATTGGTAAGCTTAATGATCATAATTTTGTCATGTTGATAATTATGAAGTGCTGGGAAGGGAACAGTGTGGTCCCTTTAAATGATACGGAACTGGAAGGAAAGTGCTGGGTAGAGGAGGGTGTGGTCTCTGGCTAGGGTTCCACTCCCACGGACCTAGGTGAGGACAGGCATTTCCTGCCCAAATGTTGCATTTCCCAAGACCACTCTGGACTGCCACGCCCCCATCCTGTGCCTATAAAAACCCTCAAGACCCTAAGCAGGCAGACACACAAGCTGCCAAACGTTGAAAGGAGCACGTTGCTGGAGGAACAAACACAGTGGCTAGGTGTCAAGAGGGAGGCACCGACAGGCTCCAGCACGCTGGCAGGCCACTGAACAGAATGACATGGAGTTTGGCTGCGACAGGTGGCCAAGGTCACTGAGTGGCCCGACTCCAGGGGAAAACCTTCCCACTCTATCCCCTCCTGACTTCCCCCATCTGCTGAGAGCTACCTCCACTCAATAAAACCTTGCACTCATTCTCCAAGCCCACGTGTGATCCGATTCTTCTGGTACACCAAGGCAAGAACCCGGGATACAGAAAACCCTCTTTCCCTGTGACAAGGTAGAGGGTGTAATTGAGCTGGTTAACACAAGCCACCTATAGACTAAAACTAAAACTAAAACTAAAAGTGCTCACGGTAACATGCGCCCACTGGGGCTTCAGCTGTAAACATTCATCCCTAGACACTGCTGTGAGGTGGGAGCCCCACAGCCTGCCGTCTGTCTACTCCTCTAGAGGTCTGAGCACGGGGGCACTGAAGAGGCGAGCCACATCTCCATCGCAGGCCCTGCAAGGGGGACAAAGGAACCTTTCCCATTTCAATGTGAACTTTTATAGCTAATTTTATTGCAAAAAAAGTTTTATTACAATTGCCACCAAATATGGAACACACAGCGAGGCTATGCATGTTTCTTATTTATTGATTGATTGACTGATGGATTGGCTGAGACAGAGTTTCCCACTTGTCACCCAGGCTGGAGTGCAGTGGTGTGATCTCAGCTCACTGCAACCTCTGCCTTCTGGGTACAAGCGATTCTCCTGCCTCAGCCTCCCAAGTAGCTGGGATTATAGGCAGGCACCACCACGCCTGGCTATTTTTTGTATTTTTAGTAGCGATGGGGTTTCATCATGTTGGCCAGGCTGGTCTCAAACTCCTGACTTCAGGTGATCCACCTGCCTTGGCCTCCCAAAGGGCTGGGATTACAGGTGTGAGCCACCATGCCTGGCCTCCATTTATTTGTAAATAGATAATTCTCAACAGTATGTTTACTCTGGATAAACATCAGTCAGTGCGTAGAACTGGTAAATGTCAGAGAAATGTATCACTTATCAGAGCGTCTCACAGTCTACTCCTGTGTTTCTTCTGAACTCACGCTCTGCAAAGCCAGGGCTGAATGTATCCACCATACCTGCTTGTTTACCCCCAGACCTTGCAATACATTTATCCAAAATATTTATTTCACAGCTTATCTTAAAACAAATGTAAAAGGTATCTTCAAATAAATCAGACTGAATCTCTTACCTGTTGAATTATTTACCCGTTGTGAATTTGAGGCAGCCGTGGCTGGGTTATTAAACATATCAATCAAGGGACTGGTATATGCTCTGCCTGAAGGAGCGGGGGGCATCTTTGGTGAGCATTTAGAAAGGGTGTTGGAATCTTTCCTAACCTGTGAAAAATTCTTTATTAGTCCAATATTAGTATAATGCAGAACTGGAATTACACAGATTCCCAAGGCTGTTTTTTTTTTAAATAATAGGCTATTTATTTATTTATTTATTTATTTTGAGACAGAGTCTTGCTGTGTTGCCCAGGCTAGAGTACAGTGGCGCGATCTTGGCTCACTGCAACCTTCGCCTCCCGGGTTCAAGTGATTCTTGTGCCTCAGCCTCTCGAGTAGCTGGATAACAGGCATGTACTACCACGTCTGGCTATTTTTTGTATTTTTAGTAGAGACGAGGTTTCACCATGTTGGCCAGGCTGGTCTCAGACTTCTGATCTCAAGTGATCCACCTGCCTAGGCCTCCCAAAGTGCTGAGATTACAGGTGTGAGCCACCATGCCTGGCCACATTTCAGCGGGTTTGAGATGGGCAGAAAGAGTGGATCCATGTGTTCAAAGTACCTGCTGCATCCCAGTCTCCACAAAGAGCCCAAGTTCAAAGATCAGCAAACTACGAATGTGTGAATTCATTACTGTGAATACTTTGACGCCTATTTTTTTTCCTGAAGTGCCTTACGTTGTGATGAATGCCATCAGAGTGTCTAATTTATTCTGAGACACCTATACTTCCTTCCTTGGGAGTAAACTTAGTTGGAATGATTACAATTAAAAACAGTAAGTATGGCTGGGTGCGGTGGCTCACGCCTGTAACCCCAGCACTTTGGGAGGCCGAGGTGGGTGGATCACGAGGTCAGGAGATCGTGACCATCCTGGCTAACATGGTGAAACCCCGTTTCCACTAAAAATACGAAAAAATTAGCCAGGCATGGTGGGGGGTGCCTGTAGTCCCAGCTACTCGGGAGGCTGAGGCAGAAGAATGGCGTGAGCCCAGGAGGTGGAGCCTGCAGTGAGCCGAGATTGCGCCACTCACTGCACTCCAGCCTGGGCGACAGAGCAAGACTCCGTCTCAAAAACCAAAAAAACAAAACAGTAAGGATAAAATTTCCAAAACAAAGATAATAGCGCCAAACATAGAATAAAACATGTGCCCAGCTTATGGTGGTTCATGCCTGTAATCCCAGCACTTTGGGAAGCCGAGGCAGACAGATCATGAGGTCAGGAGTTTGAGACCAGCCTGACCAACATGGCAAAACCCTGTCTCTACTAATAATACAAAAATTAGCCTGGCATGATGGTGTGCCCCAGTAATCCCAGCTACTGAGGAGGCTGAGGCAGGAGATCGCTTGAACCTGGGAGGTGGAGGTTGCAGTGAGATGAGATCACTCCACTGTACTCCAGCTGGGGCGACAGAGCACGAAAGACTCCACCTCAACAACAACAAAAAACAAACATGTGCCCAGTTACCTTCACCCCTAAAGGTAAAGGGATAGAGGTGCGAAAAGGTGGTCCTGGAAGTAATAAAGGAGGACCTGTGATTCCCACCAACACAGGCAAATTTGGCCCAGATCAAGTTAGGAAACACATGATTGAAATCTGGAAGAGAAAACTGGTTCCTACCACATTGCTTCTCTCAATCATGGGTGAAGGCTGAGGCGTTCCGGACACGGGGGTAGAGGCTGGGGTCTTTATTTCTTCGATCATATTCATGATTTTCTCTGGCACTTTGATGGCATCAATACAGGTCTCCTGCCACAGAGGCAGCTTGGAATTCAGTAGTTCTGCAGACTGCAAAGCCAAAAGAAGACGACTAAAGACAAAGAAGATTGTCTGAAGAGCTAAGAAAAATGACATCACGTCATATCGCTGATAACAGATTACTGGCTTAGCACCAGGAGTGTGGGGGCTCTGGGTTAAACTCGGTGAGCACTTTAAGCACCTAGAGGATCAGCTGTGTCTCACCAGCTGAGAGGGGCAAAGGCTCTGACTCAAAAGGAAATTTCCTGATCCCTCAGTGTGAATATAGAGCATGGGACTAATACGGGGATGGTAAATGGTTAAGAACAAGAACAGAAACTCAAAGGGAGGGAGTGAGCAATCTGTATGAATCCCGTTTTCCAGGTGGCCCCAGAAACGCCAACCATCACTTTCTCCCTCCCACTCCTACTAAAAGCAGTGCCTCCAACACAGGCCACCGGCCCGGGAGTTGACTCTGACTGATTCAGACATTAGAGAAGTTAATCAGACACTGTCCTGAGAGTCTGTCTATGGGGAAGAGGGACTGTGGGTGAGTGGTGGGCAGTGCTGAGGGACGCCCCCACCACAGGCCAAACAAGGCTTTGCAGAGCAGACCTGACCAGCAGGGGCGAGAACTCGCAACCCTGGAGGCAGAGCGCCCCTCCAGCACCCACAAGCCTGGCTCTGCTCCTGACAACTGGACTCTCAGAGGCTCCCCCAAGCGCTTCTAGTGAACACCTTTTCTGAACAGCACTCTGGTTGGGAAAGGGGAGGCAGGAGCCTGTCCTGCGGCTGTGTGCATGGCACTCACACTGCTTTTACTCAGCCTCTGAGTTTATCAAGAGTGGTGGGGGGCTGATGTCAGTACTGGGGAAGGGCAAAGCCCCTCTCACACCACCCTGTCCCCAAATGCCACCCCACCCCCAACTGTCACCCTGACACTCTGCAGCACCATGGACCAGCTGCTGGGCCTGCTTCATCCCAACTCCACAGAAAGGACTGGGGTGCTTTAGCTGAATTAAGGGAAGTCACAAAACCAGTTTTCAGATACTTGAAGAAACTTCCAGTATAGAAAGGAGCAGATTTGGTCTGCGTCACTCTATAAAGCATTACTGGGACCGATGGTTAAGTCTAAGAAAGACTCTGCTGATAACTGGAGCTCCCTGAAAAGGTGCTAGGCTGCCTCATGACACGGTGGGGACGTCATGCAGGAAGAGAACCTCGAGGTCACCTCTGTCCTCTCCAGCCTGCGACCCCAGTGCCACAGGATGCCCTCACTCTGGGAAGAGAAGATTCTAAAGTGAACTCTACATTCCCGAAACTAGTACAGACGTGCTGTTGACAAAAGTGATCACCTAATACAGCAATTATTTCCTTTGCTGTAACCATTTTCTTCTTCTTTTTTGAGAGAGGATTTTGGCTCTGTCACCCAGGCTGGAGTGCACTGGCACAATCACAGCTCACTGCAACCTTGAACTCCTGGGCTCAAACAATCCTTCCATCTCAGCCTCCTGAGTAGCTGGGGCCACAGGTGCACACCACCACACCCGGCTAATTAAAACTTTCTCTTTTCTTTTGGTAGAGATAGGGTCTCGCTATGTTGTCCAGGCTGGTCTGGAACTCCTGGGCTCAAGTGATCCTCCTGCCTTGGTTTCCAAAGAGCTGGGATTACAGGCATGAGCCACTGTGCCTGGCCTGCTGTACTCATTTGAAATCTTATTTAGTTTAGGGAGCTGAATATTCCTTTTTCTTCGTTTTTTTTTTTTGAGACAGAGTCTTGCTTTGTTGTCCAGGCTGGAGTGTAGTGGTGTGATCTGGGCTCACTGCAACCTCAGCCTCCTGGGTTCAAGCAATTCTCCTTCCTCAGCCTCCTGAGTAGCTGGAATTGCTGGTGCCTACCACACGTGATTACTTTTTGTATTTTTAGTAGATACAGGGTTTCACCATGTTGGCCAGGCTGGTCTCAAACTCCTGACCTCAAGTGATTTACCCACTTTGGTCTCCCAAAGTGCTGGGATTACAGGCGTGAGCCACCATGCCCAATCCTGAATATTCCTTAAAGTTGTAAAAAGTTTACAGAAAATACAACATTTGCATACATACAAGGCCAAAGTATTTTTCCTTTAAAACAAAGACAAAGCTGACTTATATTCAAGCTCTTGCAAAGCTTCTCCTATATTGGAACATTCTCTAACTTTACTATGAACAACAATGAATTTCTGATCTCAACCAGTACTAGTTTTGGATGTTTACAAAGGCCCAACAGAGTTCATAATTTAAAACAAAGGGAAGGAGATGTGACGTGTGTTGCATAATGATTCCTGGGGGTTCGCACCTCACAGCTGTGTGTGTTGGAAGGAGGGTGATGAGGTCATTCGGTTGAATAAACCAGGAACCAATACCACCAAGAGGAATGAATGCATCACTGAGCCCAGCTGTCCTGATGTGCGTGAATGGGGGCCCGTGGGCTGGGGCAGAGCTGCCTGTGACCCCCGGACATGGACCCAGGAAGGGAGCATCTCAAATCGCCCAGGTGGGATAGACCTGAGCCCGCTGGGACTCACCAGCAGCCATGGTGAAGACACTGATGCTGAGGACACATCAGAAAGGGCCTGGGGAAAGCTGACTCGCAGGTGAGAAGAGCAAACACGTGCTATTTTTCAATGATGAAGCATTATTTTATGAAGGACTTTAAATATGGGTGTATTATTAATTAATTAAACATTATACATGGACATTTGACCATTTCAGCTGTATTTCTATAAGTTTATATGTTCAAGTTGGCCAAACACAGTTTCTCTGGGATCTTTTCATTGGCAAAATGGCCCACTGCTTTATATTGGGCATGTGTGGAAGGTGAGTGGAGTGCATGTATGTATGTCTCTGTATGTATGGACTGATTGAGACAGGGTCCTGCTCTGTTGCTCAGGTTGGAGTGCAGTGGCACAATCATAGCTCACTGCAGCCTCAGCTTCCCAGGCTCAAGGGATCCTCCCACCTCAGCCTCCTGAGTAGCTGGGACTACAGGCACATGCTACCATGCCTGGCTAGTTTTCTTTTTTCTATTTTTTATAGACACAGAGTTTTGCCATGTTGCCCAGGCCCACCTCAGCCTCCCAAAGTGCTGGGATTACAGGCATGGGCCATGGCCCAGCCTTCTGGGGCATTTAAATATGAAATAAAGTTTTTAATACACTCAAGGCAATTTGCCAGCACACCCACCTGTAAGTGATAATAATGTATGTGGTTTGCAAAGCCACAGTGCTTATCAACCAGAAAGCAGAAGCGCCTCTTCTCTTCAAGCAGAGCCTCTTTGCAACCATCTGCAATGAATTTCTGGATTTCACTCTGACGAGAAGTAACAGTCTCCACGTACTAAAAAAAAAAAAAAAATAATTATAATTACATAAGTATGACATGAGCATCAGATAGAGTGCAGCCTGATGTTTATCTTCTGCCATCTTTATGCCTGCTTTATTTAAATAATAGAGTAAATACATGAGAGGAAAGAATGCTGTAACCTGACCTAAGCAGATACCATTGTTCTCCTTGAGGTCTCTGACTCATGTGCAGAGAGAAGTTGCCCAAGGGCTTGACATTCCCACGGGGCGATTTGCACAAATATTACTTTGTACTCCAGAGATATGATCATGTCCTACTGGAAAGCACCATGGGCTTTGGAACCAGAAAGTTCCGGGTTTAAACCCAGTTCCAAATGCCAACAATACGTGATATGCTTTGGCTGTGTCCCCACCCAAATCTCATCTTGAATTGTAGCTCCCATAATTCCTATGTGTTTCAGGAGGGACCTGGTGGGAGGTAATTGAATCATGGGGGCAGGTCTTTCCCGTGCTATTCTTGTGATAGTGAATAAGTCTCACAAGATCTGATGGCTTCATAAGGGGGAGTTTCCCTGCACAAGCTCTCTCTTTGCCTGCTGCCATCCATGTAAGATGTGACTTGCTCCTCCTTCCCTTCCGCCATGATTGTGAGGCCTCCGCGGCCATGTGGAACTGTGAGTCCATTAAATCTCTTTCTCTCGTAAATTGCCCAGTCTTGGGGTATGTCTTTATCAGCAGCATGAAAATGGACTAATATGATTTAACCTAAGCCTCATTTTCTCCATCTGTACAATGGGAATACTAACACTGATTATGGAGAGTCCCTTCTTCTTTCAGAGCCAGGATAAAAAGCCCATGTTTTGGCAGGAGGTCACTGATTAATTATACTTAACTCAGGAAAACTCTACAGCCTTCAGCTCTCAGTCAAAATGCTTATTTTTAAAAACTGATAATTATATATTTATAGGGCACATGTGATAATGATCAAAGCAGGGTCCTTGGGTGCCCATCACCTCAAGTTCTTATTATTTCTATGTGTTGGGAACATTCCAAGACCTCTCTTCTAACTATTTTGAAATAATGCATTGCTGTTAACTATAGTCACCCTACTCGGCTATTGGACACTAGAACTTATTTCTTATTTCTATGTTTGGACCCATTAACCAACCTCTCCTTCATCCACCCCCCAGTTGACACACTGACCATCCTCAGCTATCTAGAGAATGACAGGTAACCATCATTCTACTCCCCACTTCCATGACATCAACTTCAAAACTTTTCTTTTTTTTTTTTTTCTGCAACCTCTGCCTCCCAAATTCAAGCAATTCTCCTGCCTCGGCCTCCTGAGTAGCTGGGACTATAGGTACCTGCCATCACCCCAGCTAATTTTTGTAGAGGTGGGGTTTCACCACATTGGCCAGGCTGGTCTCGAACTCCTGACCTCATATGATCCTACTGCCTCAGCCTCCCAAAGTGCTGGGATTACAGGTGTGAGCCACCATGCCCGGCCAACCTCTCTTAAACTATACAAATTGTCGGGCCAGGCGCGGTGGCTCACGCTTGTAATCCCAGCACTTTGGGAGGCCGAGGCGGGCGGATCACGAGGTCAGAAGATCGAGACCATGATGAAACCCCGTCTCTACTAAAAATACAAAAAAATTAGCCGGGCGTGGTGGCGGGCGCCTGTAGTCCCAGCTACTCGGAGAGGCTGAGGCAGGAGAATGGCGTGAACCCAGGAGGCGGAGCTTGCAGTGAGCCGAGATCGCGCCACTGCACTCCAGCCTGGGTGACAAAGCAAGACTCCGTCTCAAAAAAAAAAAAAAAAATAAACTATACAAATTGTCAACAACAAAAGAAAACAAGATATTGCTGAAAAGCTCACCTCAATTTCTTTGTGTTCATATTTGAGTGCGTTTCGGCTTCCTTGGCTTTTCCTTCTGATCTTCTTCAACTCAGCTTGGGATTTCTCCAAAGACTCTAATTTATTCTTGTGTTCTGTTTGGTATCTTTTTAGAGTTGCCTGTAGGTTAAATGGCTGTGCTTATTTTACTGTGGCACCACACAAGTTGTCACACAGTTGCTTTTGCTCACACTTCTACTGTGTGTGGCTCACCGGGGCCCTGAAACCCTCACTTCATGCCATCCTCACATTGGCTGGGGCCCCCACACCCACACCAGTTCACACCATCCTCCTGCTGGCCGGGGTCCCCATGCCCACATTTCGCACCATCCTTATGCTGACCAGGGCCCTCACCCCTCAGTTCACACCATCCGCATGTTGGCTGGGACCCTCACCACACAGTTTACATCATCCTCACACTGCCCAGGGCCCTCAATCCTCATTTCACACCATCCTTACGCTGGCTGGGACCGTCACCCCGCAGTTCACACCATCTCCATGTTGGCTAGGACCCTCACCCCGCAGTTCACATCATCCTCACACTGGCCAGGGCCCTCACTGATTTCACATTATCTGCACAATGGCTGGGACCCTCACCCTGCAGTTCACACCATCCACACACTGGCTGGGACCCTCACTCATTTCACACCATCCTTACATTGGCTGGGGCCGTCACCCCACAGTTCACACCATCTGCATGTTGGCTGGGGACCCTCACCCCACAGTTCACATCATCCTCACACTGGCCGGGGCCCTCGCTCCTCATTTCACATCATCCTTATGCTGGCTGGGATTGTCACCCCACAGTTCACACCATCTGCACGATGGCTGGGACCCTCACTCTGCAGTTCACACCATCTGCATGCTGGCTGGGACCCTCACCCCACAGTTCACACCATCCTCACACTGGCTGGGGCCCTCACCCCTGCAGTTCACACCATCTGCACAATGGCTGGGACCCTCACTCTGCAATTCACACCATCTGCGTGCTGGCTGGGACCCTCACCCTGCAGTTCACACCATCCACACACTAGTTAGAACTCTCACCCCTCAGTTCACATGGCCTCCTTCATTCAACTTTAACATCTTGGCTTTGTTCTAAAGGTTACTGTTTAAATGAGGAGCCCCCGACCAGAAGGCAAGTCTCTGAGGACATCTTCTCTTTCTTTTATTCCTTCTTTCCTCAAAGGCTTTTTGATGCTGGGTGGTTAACTTTCTTCTGCCACCCAAAGTCTCAAAGTCCTATCCAAAGCACTTAGCCACCAAGGTGGTTGCAGCAAGCCGAGATCACACCACTGCATTCTCCGCCTCCTGGGTTCAAGCAATTCTTGTGCCTCAGCCTCTCCAGTAGCTGGGATTACAGGCGCACACCACCACACCCAGCTGTATTTTTAGTAGAGACGAGGTGTCACTATGTCAGCCAGGCTGGCCTCGAAATCCTGACCATGGATCCACCCACCTTGGCCTCCCAAAGTGCTGGGATTACAGGCGTGAGCCACCACGCCCAGCGAACACAGGGTCTTAAAGGGACCCGCGTCAGAATTCAAATCCCTGTTTTGTCTATAATCTGTGAAGTGCAGATAAGAAGGGTGTCTGGCCAGCACGGTGGCTCACGCCTCTAATCCCAGAACTTTAGGAGGCCAAGGCAGGTGGATCACGAGGTCAGAAGTTTGAGACCAGCCTGGCTAAGATGGTGAAACCCCGTCTCTACTAAAAAACACAAAAATTAGCCGGGTGCAATGGTGGGTGCCTGTAATCCCAGCTAATTGGGAGGCTGAGGTAGGAGAATCGCTGGAACCCAGGAGGTGGAGGTTGCAGTGAGCCCCGAGATCACGCCACTGCACTCCAGCCTGGGCAACAGAGCAGGACTCCACCTCAAAAAAAAAAAAAAAAGAAAAAGAAAAAAAAAGAATGGTGTCTATGTTTCGGAGTTTCTGAAGGGATAACAATTAGATACCATATGTAAATCACTTGGCATGAAATGCACCTTAGCAGCTGTCTGGGTCCTGTGGCCTCCTGCTGGGAGGGTGCAGCCAGGCCGCAGTCCTCACGACGACGACAGGGGAGGGATGATTCCAGGGCAACTCGCACACTCACTGCCACACGGGGGTCTGGGTGAGCAGAAAGGGGACTTTGGGTGGCAGGAGAAAGTTAAGTACTCTATAGCAGCAAGGGAAGATGGCAAGAGCCCTCAATACCGGGGCTATAGGGCCACCCTGAAGGGGACCTGCAGAAACCTGCTGGAATGGACAAAAGTGGACAGAGAAGGGGCGCCATGCAGGAGCGGTCTCTGCAGATGGGCCAGGGCACGCCGGGAGCCCCAGACGGCGCTCTCCCCCACACCACCCACAGCCTGAAGTGCTGCTGGCTTAGGAAGTGTTACGTCTGCATCAGCTGCAGCGACACAAGCACAAATGTCCTAGAGCGTGAATGTGTTCTGTGAAGACAATGCTTTCTGGAAGCAGTGTGATTTCCTGTAATACTTTTTCCTATGCTTTTTTTTTTTTTTTTTTTGAGATGTAGTCTTGCTCTGTCGCCTAGGCTGGAGTGCAGTGGCACGATCTCGGCTCACTGCAACCTCTGCCTCCCGGGTTCAAGCCATTCTCCTGCCTCATCCTCCCGAGTAGCTGGGATGACAGGCACGCGCCACCATGCTCGGCTAATTTTTTTTGTATTTTGAGTAGAGACGGAGTTTCACTATGTTGGCCAGGCTGGTCTTGAACTACTGAACTGAAGTGATCCACCCGCCTCGGCCTCCCAAAGTGCTGGGATTACAGGCATGAGCCACCACACCTGGCCCCTATGCTTTCTAATAAGATCCCAAGTGTTAGCGAAAACCAGCCCACGCAGCTCAAAGGGAGGTTGTCGGTTTCATGCATCTGGGCATCATCAACATGGAGCTTCACTCCTGTCTGCTGCTGATGTGTCAACAGTGGGAACAAGTTCTCCCCAGGCTGGGAGGTCAGACAGCCCAAGGCTGGGGCTGGAGGAAAACCATGCACTTACGTTCATATATTTCACGTCAAGTTCTATCTTCTTCTCCAGCTCATGGATAATCTCTTTGTGGAATTTTTTAAACTGTTAACAAAAGGAAATAAATTCATACCAGATTTGAGACTTTAAGCAATATAAGTTCTAAAACCTGAAACGAGTGTATTTTGTAAATAGAAACACAGATCACGTACATTTTCATCAAGACTCTCGTTGAGTTTCTTGTGGGTACTTGAAATCTCTATGAGGACATGTCCTGGGAACAAAAGCAGATATGTTAGCGGGAAGCCACTGTATATTTTTTTGTTTTGAGGCAGAGTTTTTGCTCTGTTGCCCAGGCTGGAGTGCAAAGGCACACTCTGGCTCGCTGCAACCTCCGCCTCCCGGGTTCAAACTATTCTCCTGCCTTAGCCTCCCAAGTAGCTGGATTACAGGTGTGCACCACCATGCCCGGCTAATTTTTTGCATTTTTAGTAGAGACAGGGTTTCACCATGTTGGCCAGGCTGGTCTTGAACTCCTAACCTCAGGTGATCAACTGCCTTGGCCTCTCAAAGTTCTGGGATTACAGGTGTGAGCCGCCGCGCCAGGCCCATTGAACAGTTTTGTAAAGTATTAGGAAAAGTGAAACAGGGCAGGGAAACACAGAAATACACTGTCCTCAGGGTCTCTAAGCATCATCCCTGAGACATATCAGGAGCACGACAGGGTCCCCACAGTGGCTTCCAGGGGGACACAGCTGAGAGCAAACAGCTTCTACAACATAATTAATCAGACAAATGCAAACTCTCTTCAAATTCACATGAGTCTTTCTGTTTTGTCTTTTGTTTTTTTGAGACAGGGTCTGGCTCTGTCATGCAGGCTGGAGTGCAGTGGCGTGACCTTGGCTCACTGCAGGATCCACCTCCTGGGTTCAAGTTATCCTTCCACCTCAGCCTCCCGAGTAGCTGGGACTACAGGCATGCACCACCACTCAGCTATTTTTTTGGGACATTTTCTGGGAGGGTTTTTCACCATGTTGCCCAGGTTGCTCTTGAACTCCTGACCTCAAGTGATCCGCCCACCTCGGCCTCCCAAAGTGCTGGGATGACAGGCGTGAGCCACCGTACCTGGCCCGCGTGGCCCTTTCTATATGTACTTTTTCCCTAAGCCAAGTTCTATATATCTGATTTAAATTTTGAAATTGTCTCACAAATGATTACTTCGGTCATCACAGTAGCTAACTCTAGGAATAAAAAATGATTTATTTTTATCGAATCCCCAGAGTAATCTGATTATCTGTCAGGCACGAGAGATAAAGCCTATTTCTTTTTTCTCACGTTAGTTCTTACAATGTTTTGGAAAATACTAACGCCAGGGGAACCCGCAGCAGGAAGAGTGCGCAGCCTTGCCTCTCCTGGGAATACACCAGCCCCTGAAACCAAGCGCAGTCACGTGACGGGCAGGATGCTCCAGGACAGAGGAGCCTCACTGCCGAGGGCAGCAATCAGGCCCCAGGGTTTGCAATCACATCTTTGCAGTGAGTGGCAGTGCGCCAGCTCTCTGCCACATTTCTACAGGTGACATCTGATAAAGGTGAACAAGGGCCTGTCTCTGCCAACTTATCTGCAGTAACCAAATGGGTTTCCTAGGGTCTGACACCTAAGAAATGGGAGAAACACATAGAATAATGTGGAACCACCACCATCAAACAATGCCGACCAACAGCAAAATGTGCCGGCGGACCATCCTACAGCTCAGTGGCCAGATAAAAAGGAATTCCAGGCCAGGTGCGGTGGCTCATGCCTGTCATTCCAGCACTTTTGGGAGGCTGAGGTGGGAGGATCACGAGGTAAGGAGATCGAGACCATCTTGGCCAATACGGTGAAACCTAGTCTCTATTAAGAATACAAAAATTAGCTGGGCATGATGGTGCGTGCCTGTAATCCCAACTACTCAGGAGGCTGAGGTGGGAGAACTGCTTGAACCTGGGAGGTGGAGGATGCAGTGAGCCAAGATCGCGCCACTGCACTCCAGCCTGGGTGACAGAGTGAGACCCTGTCTCCCTGCCCCGCAAAAAAGGAATTCTAGTGGGGAACTGAAAGGCTGCAGGGGAGGAATCAGAATGAGGACTGTGGTAGAATATGGGGAGAGAAAGCACAGACTGGACAATGGCCTCGGCTATGATCACCATACAAATGACCCTATCGTGTCCTGTTCTAGGTACATTTGAAGACATGTGAGTCTGACACTGGCCACCCAGGCTTCCCTTGTCCCAGCTCAGGATTCAACCCTTGCTGAACATGACCACGCAGACGTCCCATCGGGCACACCTCATCCTTGACATGTCTCAAAGTGACCTCTCTGGCTGCCCTGCATTCTCTAATTCCAGCTCTCAGCTGCCAGACAGCCAAGGATCAACCTCTCACCCACGTGTAATACCTGACGATCCCTTGGGGATACGAGGCCATCATCGGAGCCACCTGTAGGGTGCAGCCATGTCCCTTCCTAAGCTCTGTGATCTCTTCCCTGCCCAGGACAGAAGGCATGGGGAATGGCGTGTGAAGTCACCAAGACATGTTCACCAGGTGATCTGTTCCACCAGAGATGGCGGAGGATTCTCCCATCCAACCCCAGCACTCATGTCCCACCACGTGGGCTTTTGAGGAGGTCCTCTCTCATGCCTGCCCAACCCCAGTGCCTGCTTCCATCCCTCATCCTCTCTCTGGACTCCCAGCTTGTTCTTTCCCGGATCACCTTCCTCACAGATGCCAGGGATCTTTCCAAAATGCAGGCATAACATGTTGCTCCCCTGCTCCCCCCATGGTGTCCCAGGGAAACCAGCTCCCGAGCTGTACTTCAGAGCCCTCTGCAAACGGTGCTACCTAGACAAGGCGGGGTCAGAAGCTCTCAGATAAGCAGAACTTGCAGGGTTTGTGACAGGTATATAACCTAGTCCTTAAGCCCTGTGGGATTTTACGGGGCGCTCTGACGGAGTAACTCTATGGCTAAACATGGGGAGTAAAGACAGAACCATCCCAGTGCTCAGGGCTCCACCCTCCGAGTAAGCGAGCTTCCCACTCCACATCCTTAGCAACGCCAGCTTCATCTTCCAGAACGCGGCATGAGAAAACCGACAGACCAGAATACTTCACAAAAGCCGCCTTCACACAGCCAAGAACATAATTCCATTACTGTGCCATTTTATAGCCCCTCAGTCATTTCAGACACAATCTCAGTTACTTTCACATCTATTTTAAACCCACAAACAATTCCTCACTGGGGATGAAATATAAACAACAACAAAACCCACTCCAGTTATTTAGAAAATCAGACACTCTATTCTTGGCAAGGGAGATCTACTTAAAATAAATAAATAAATAAACATCTAAAAATAACGTGGCTCAAAGCATTCGGTGATTTGAGCTAGAGGAAATGCATTCACATTTTTTTCTCATACTGTTCTCTTTCATGAACTTTATTTCCACAACCTTATATAATGTGGATCTCTGGGAAGCGTGCTGCCAAAACCAAGGTGTGTGCTGGGGTGGATGCCAACACCGTTGAACCTGGTGCTCCGGCCTGGTCGGGTCTCTGGGCACGCTCCATGCTCCTGCCCGTGGCTTCCCGCAGCGCGGGGGAGAGGCGCAGTGAAGCAGCTCTTTCACTCTGTGGGCAGGCCGGCAACACCTGGCCTTGTTATTCCTGTCCCTCACTGCTCCTGGAATTCAGATGCCGGCCTCACAGCAGCTGGCCGCCGCGGAGTCCGCGGTCACAGAAAGAATTAACACACATCTTGGCTGCGATTCTGCAAGTAGCCGAAAGAGTATCTTGAAGCGGAAGATGAAAACACCCTTTATGTTCGATCTGCAGAAGTTTCATCTTAAATAGAGCAAGTGTTACTTTATGTTTAAAATGTGATGCCACATGGGTTTGTTTGCTCTTAGTTCGGTAACCTACTTTTTCAGAAATTACATTTCAGAAGGGGGAAAAAAAACCCCTAAGGGTGCGGAGAAGCAGGCACAGCCTGGACTCAGATGAAGCAAAGCTAAGCATGCGCCCCAATAAGAACCACACCACTGTGCTGTGCACACTGGGGTGCCTGCTTCCTTTCTCCCCCAGTTATGTTTGGAGTCATCCTTTTGGGAAGAAACTCAGCGCCGTCATTACAGTACTGTGATTCAGTCTGAATAAGTGGCAATATACACGTATTTCAAAAGCAGGAACTCAACATAACTCAGACATTTTCTACCATCAATTTTTCCTCAATATTCACAGAAATAATTCACACAGAGTGTTACAGCTCTGCGAGAGCTTGTCTAGCAGGTTGTGGAAATCCCCAACAAAAAAAGCATGGTTAATGGTTGTATCACTGTGATTTTAGAAACTGTGAACAAATATGCCCAACATTTTGGACACTACTGTATAAAGAGATGCATTTAGCCAATAGGTGGTATGGAGTTAAAACAAAAAAAGAACAAAACTTCAGGAAGATTATTGGTATGAACGCCTAGAACATTTTCATTGGAAACACAGGGCCAGGTGTGGGGGCTCAAGTCCCAGCACTTTTTCGGGTTCAGGCGGGGCAATCACTTGAGGCCAGGAGCTCAAGACCAGCCTGGGAAACATAGTGAGACCCCCATCTCTACAAAAAAAATTTAACAATTAGCTGGGCTTCACGGAACATGCCTGTAGTCCCAGCTACTCAGGAGGCTGAGGCAAGTGGATCACTTGAGCCCAGGAGTTCGAGGCTGCAGTGAGCTATGATGGCACCACTATGCTACAGCCTGGGAGACAGAGCAAGACCTTGTCTCCAAAAAGAAGAAGAATACAGTCATTGGACTATTAATATATTTTCTTCTTCAGTTCACAGTACAAATTTAGAGGAACCAGATGGAGATTACTAATGCACCTGAACTGCATAGGACATGTAGGCATAAAGATTCTTTCCATTTATATCTGATCATGGATAATCAGAACCTGCTTCATTTCCAGAGAACGCAGAGCAATGCCTGAGTCATGCACTACTTCCTACACATCACTACAAGTGGAATCAGACAGTAAAAAGTGGAAGCAGCCAATCTAGTACTGTTCTAAAGCTATGCTGCATAGATTAAAGTAAAATTGATTAAAAGTATCATTGGAGGCCAGGTGCAGTGGCTCACGCCTGTAATCCTAGCACTTTGGGAGGCTGAGGCAGGCAGATCACAAGGTCAGGAGTTCGAGACCAGCCTGGCCAGTATGGTGAAACCCTGTCTCTACTCAAAATACAAAAATTAGCTGGGCATGGTGGCGGGTGCCTATAGTCCCACCTACTAGGGAGGCTGAGGCAGGAGAATCACTTGAACCCGGGAGGCAGAGGTGGCAGTGAGCCCAGATCAGGCCACTGCACTCCAGCCTGGGCAACAGAGTGAGACTCTAAAAAAAAAATAAAAATAATAAAATAAAAAAAAAAATAGTAATAATAATTGGGGCCAGGTGTGGTGGCTCATGCTCATGCCTGCAATCCCAGCACTTTGGGAGGCCGGGGTGGGTGGATCACTTGAGGTCAGTAGTTCGAGACCAGCCTGGCCAACATGGGAAAACTCCGTCTCTACTAAAAATACAAAAATTAGCTGGGCTTGGTGGCGGGTGCCTGTAGTCCTAGCTACTCAGGAGGCTGAGGCAGGAGAATTGCTTGAACCCAGGAGGCAGAGGTTGCAGTGAGCCAAGGTCGTGCTACCGCACTCCAGCCCGGGCAACAGAGCAAGACTTCGTCTCAAAAGATATATACATATAAAAAAAATAAATAAAAATGTCATTGGAAAAAGGACTTAATTTTTCTGACAATTTTCCAAGTTTCAAATGGATGAGGAGAAAACAGTGGAAGTAAAAGCAAACTGCTCCCCAACACACACACAGGATGCATTAAAAAACGAGTATGGGCTCTAAAGATTAGAGTCACCCACACTGAATCAGTGCGGAGGCAGATTGGTAACCACAAACATGTGACCAAATTCGAAAGGCCCTGTCAGCATCTGAGAACCTGCAGTCAGTCCCTGGACGCAGCTGGAGGTGAGGTGCCCTCCTCCGGTCAGCACCAACACTGCACAAGCAGCTGGGTGCGGTGGCTCACACCTGTAATCACAGCTCCCAGTTTTGGGAGGCCAAAGCAGGAGGATCGCTTGAGCCCAGGATATGGGCAACATAGTGAAACCCCATCTCTACAAAAGATACAAAGATAAGCTAGTTGTGGTGGTGGGTGCCTATGGTCCCAGCTACTCGGGAGGCTGGGGAGGGAGGATCACTTGAGCCCAGGAAGTTGAGGCTACAGTGAGCCACAACTGTGCCACTGTACTCTGGCCTGGGCAACAGAGCAAAGCATGGTCTCAAAAAACCAAAAGAAAAACACGTACGAACAACCAATGTGCGTGTAGGGGTGACCCCAAATAAGTGATAGGGTGAGCATTGCATGGATCAGTCCTCTGTGTCTAGCTGCTGACTTAAATAACAACGGCACTACATCCTAATCAATGTCTTACAAGGAGACTGTAGTTACTGTACACTGTGCTCAAAACTAACTAACTAACTAGCGGGTATGCCACAAGAGCCGGCTTGAAGGAGCTAGTACTGGCCGTGAAGAAGCTCATCCTGGGACAACTTGAGCACCAAAATAAAGGCAGTCATAAATTACAAGTCATGGAAAAGTCTAGGAATCTGCGAGTCCACAGTAAACAGATTAGAAAAAAGAAATGGGGGACCAGGGACAGCTCTTGCTAGAAGTAGAGTTGCACAGTGCCAATCAGTAAATGAAGAGGGAGTACAGAGATGGAAAATCATCACCACAGGGCAGGGAAGACTTGTCTGGGCAGAAATCATCAACAGATGCTCAACTAGGGCACAAGTGTTGACAAGGAAAGAGAGGTTTGTATGGTCTGAAAGTGTTTTCCCCACAAATTCCTTACTAGTCGTGATAAAAATATTAACTATACAGCATAGAGATCAGACAACATCTTCAATGGACAATCAAAACTAACATAACAAATGAGAGGAAAATGAACACTGTGTGTTCAAATTTTATATTCAGCGGACACAAAATGACTTGGACAGTATTCCAGCTGAGGACACACAATCTGAATCTAATCAGGGAAATGTGGTATTTGAAAGTGAGGATCCCGGCCAGGCGCAGTGGCTCATGCCTGGAATCCCAGCACTCTGGGAGGCCAAGGCAGGTGGATCACCTGAGGTCAGGAGTTTGAGACCAGCCCGGACAATATGATGAAACCCTGTCTCTATTAAAAATATAAAAATTAGTCGGGTGTGGTAGTGCACATCTGTAATTCCAGCTACTTAGGAAGCTGAAGCATGAGAATTGCTTGAATCAGGGAGGTAGAGGTTGCAGTAAGCTGAGATCATGCCACTGCACTCCAGCCTAGGCAACAGAGCAAGACCCTGTAATAAAATAAAATAAAAATAAAAAAATAAAAAAGCCAGGCGTGGTGGCTCACACCTGTAATCCCAGCACTTTTGGAGGCCAAGGCGGGCGGATCACCTGAAGTAAGGAGTTTGAGACCAGCCTGGCCAACATGGTGAAACTCTGTCTCTACTAAAAATACAAAATTAGCCGGGCATGGTGGTGCATGTCTATAATCCCAGCTACTCGGGAGGCTGAGGCAGGAGAATCACTTGAACCCAGGAGGCAGAGGTTGCAGTGAGCTGAGATTGTACCACTGTACTGCAGCCTGGGTGAAAAGAGCAAAACTCTGTCTCAAGAAAAAAAAAAAAAGAAAAGTGAAGATTTTGTATTCCTGACTATTCATCCTTGTTTAGCATTTCTGATGTGGGTTCATGCCTGTGCCAATTCTTTATTGCACTACTAAATAGATTTATTTATTTCTTTTTAGAGAGGAATAAAATGATTTTATCCACCTCCGGCAGTTAATCCAGTGTGGTTGAGGGAGGTAAGGGGGAAATGGAGAAGTGTGTTAACAGGATAAATATTATTAACGCTTTACTTAACAGTAAAATCTCTGGCAATCTCAATTTTAGAAAATGAGACATGGCTGAAGACTTGGAGGTGAAAAGCCAAAAAGAGTTGCAAGCAGAAACCTGAACATTGTGGTTTTTTTTTTTTTTTTTTTTTTTTGGAGAATGGGTTCCCTTTTAGACACAGCACAAATACACCTTCATTTTATATATAAGTCTAGAATGGATTGCTCAAAGGACATTGATTTTTTTCATGCTAAAAAGTCAGAAGCGACTGCTGACCTCTGAGTAATAGAACACAAGATCTTTAGGAAGAAGAGCTCATGAGGAAGATGGGAAGGCTGGCTGAGGAGGCTGGAGAAGGGCCAGGCACCATGAAAGGGAAAAGATTGGATGCAGCTTCAGAAGGCAGAAGGTTCTGGATCAGCCTCTATAGAGAACTCAAGGACACGAAGACGGGGCAAATGTCACAGAATCCGCAGGAAGATGCAATGATGTCAGACAGGCCTCTTAGTACCTGTGCATCCCCGGGAAGTTCCCTAACCTCTTTCTGCAGTATAACTTGGAGCTGTGGTATTCTCATCTGTGTAGCGTGCCTGCTCCACAGGCTTCGGTGGGTACTGCGCTTTCCAGTGTTCTGGACAGAAACACTGGCTGCTGAGGTGCCCGAGTCCAGACACGTGGAGCACATGGGTTCAATAATGCACTGGCTTGTACCTGCAGTCCCAGCTACTTGGGAGGCTGAGGTGGGAAGACTGCTTGAACCCAGGAGTTTGAGACCAGCCTGGCAACAAAGCAAGATCCCATCTCAAAAAAAAAAAAAAAAAAAAAAAATTCAGGATACACACCAACAAAAATGGGCCCACACACTCCTCAACAGGCCATTTTCTGGGCGAGTACTTATTTTCTGGAAATAAAATCCACACATGCAGTTGTTCAGCCTGCAGTCTCCATTTTTTGGTGCACTTTACACATATCCATCTATATATTCCTCAACACTTCTGTCATAGCCTTTCTTTCCCCAGTCCCAGAGTCCTCAAAGGAAAAACTGTCAATCTCCTATTATCTAAGGGAACATACCTGTAGAGTATACTCTATTTTCCTCTATTTTTCAAAACCTTAAACAGAATACTGAGAACCTCAGTCTGAAGTGCTGACATTTCTCCTATAGTTTATGTTGCATCCATCAGGATTGATCCATCAGAGAACACACACATCTGGTCACCGTTGATGCAAAAACAATCGCAAAAGCACTTCCGGTTTCCACTCCAGCACGTCTAAGAGCTTAGAGGTCATCGCTCCCTTATAAGAAAAAGCTAAACAAATGGAAACAAGCTAAAATAAGAAACAGTAATTCTGAGATTCATGACAGAACTAAGCTCACAGGGTAAAGATGTGCCCTGAAAACTGGACAGACAGGCTGATGCAGACACTCATAGTTCACAGGGAGTAGAGACCAATGCTAGGGCCATTCCTGGCAGAAACTCTTACACTGCAATGGAAGAATTGCCAGGGGCTTGGCATGGAGGAGTCTGAGAGTTGAAAACTTCAGGGGGTCAGTCTTTGTGGGTGGTCCCCACACTTTCATGAGTTTTATGTCTAGGAGTCCCACCACATTCTCACTGGGGAGGTTGGAGAAGATTCCCCTGGGGCTTCTGGTAGAGGGGGTGGGACGTAAACATTCTGAGATATGCCCAGAGCTTAGTTATGTTCTCTGTACGGAAGGCCAGGCCTCAAGGGAATCTGCTGTAATAAAGCCTTATCCAACCAGGGAAAGGGCGACTTGCTAACTCCAGCCCCCTCTAGTCTTCCTGTCTCAAGTAAAGGGATTAAAAAAAAAAAGACTCAGAAACTCTTCCGAAAGGCATCCCAGGAACTCTGGCCTATCACCCCACACCCATCCAAACACAGGGATTTGAACATAAGAGGAAGATTCTTGCCCTCCCCAGTACTTGACCACCAAGTTATCCATCAACAGGGCTCCGGGATAGTATCTGTGGATTACAGCACAGAGCCGTACATAAGACACAGGCTTCATTTAGAAGAATTTTTCTTGGGAAAACCGAAGACAACAGCAGAGACAAAAAACAAGGACATCAGAGGAAAACCGAAGCCTCTGACTCCGTTACAGATATAGCTTCCTCTGTCGTTAAATCCATGCTAACTCCTAGTCAGATAAACATAAATCCTCACACTAAAGGCTCATCTACCTCAGTTCCTATGACCCAACATGTCACGTTCAGCTTCTAAAAGCAACAAACATTACAGGCATGCTAAGAAAAAAAACCAGATTCAGATGTGGTAGAGAATCTGGAATTATCAGACAGAGAACTAACCACCACCATGACTAATACGCGGAGGGTTCTCCTGGAAAAAGTGGGCGTCATACAAGAAGAGATGGGTAACGGAAGCAGAAAGATGGTGTGTTAGTCTGTTTTGTGTTGCTTATAAAGAATACCTGAGACTGGGTAATTCATTAATAAAGGAGGTTTAGGCTGGACGTGGTGGCTCACGCCTGTAATGCCAGCACTTTGGGAGACCGAGGCGGGCGGATCATCTGAGGTCAGGAGTTCGAGACCAGCTGGACCAACATGATGAAACCCTGTCTCTACTAAAAACACAAAATTAGCCGGGTGTGGTGGCACACGCCTGTAATCCCAGCTACTCGGGAGGCTGAGGCAGAAGAATCGCTTGAACCCAGGAGGCAGAGGCTGCAGTGAGCCGAGATCACGCCATTGCACTCCAGCCGGGGTGACAGAACAAAACTCTGTTTCAAAAAAATAATAATAAAAAGAAAAAATAAAGGAGGTTTATTTGGCTCATGGCTCTGCATGGTACCAGCATCTGCTTGGCTTCTGGCGAGCCCTCAGGAAACTTCTACTCATGGCGGAAGGCAAAGTGGGCGCAGGCATGTCACACAGTGAGAGAGGGAGCAAGAGAGTGGAAGGGGTGCCCTCTCTGTTAAGCAACCAGATCTTATCTGGACTAACGGAGTGAGAACTCACTTATTACTGCAAGGAGGGCACCAAGCCTTTCACGAGGGATCTGCCCCCATGACACAAATACCTCCCATTAGGCCCCACCTCCAATAGTGGGGGTCGCATTTCAACATAAAATTTGGAGGGGACAAATATCCAAACTATATCAAATAGAAACTCAAAGATTCAAAAAGAAATACTAGAAATCAAAAACACTGAAATGAAGAAACAAAGAATGCCTTTGATAAGTTCACCAGTAGACTGGACACAACCAAGGGAAGAATGAATGAGCCTGAAGATATGTCAACATAAACTTCCGAAACTGAAATGCAAGGAGAATAAAGAACAAAAAATGAAACAGAATATCCAAGAACTGTGGGAAAATTACAAAAGGTGTAAATACCCACAATGGAAATACCAGGAGAAAAAGAGAGAAGGGAACAAAAACAATAAAAACTGATGTAATAATATCTGAGAATCTTCCAAAGTTAATGACAGACACCAAACCACAGACCCAAAAAGCTCAGAGAACACAGGACAGGATAAATACTAGAAAATCTACACCTTGGTATAGCATATTTAAACTGTAGACTAGCAAAAAGAAAAATCTTTTTTTTTTTTTTTTTTGGAGACAGAGTTTCACTCTTGTCATCCAGGCTGGAGTGCAATGGCGTGATCTCGGCTCACCGTGACCTCTGTCTTCTGGGTTCAAGCGATTCTCCTGCCTCAGCCTCCCGAGTAGCTGGGATTACAGGCATGCACCATCACACCCAGCTAATTTTGTATTTTGTAGAGATGGGGTTTCACCATGTTGGGCAGACTGTGTTTCGAAATCCTGACCTCAGGTGATCCACCTGCCTCAGCTTCCCAAAGTGCTGGGATTACAGGCGTGAGTCACTGTCCCTGGCTAAGAAAAATCTTAAAAGAAGCCAGAGGAAAAGAACACCTTGCATCTAGAGGAACAATGATAAGAATGACATCAGACTTCTATTTACAAACCATGCAAGCAAGAAGAGTGTGGAGTAAAATACTTAAGTGTTGGAAGAAAAAATTCACCAACATAGAATTCTTTAGTAAAATCATTCTTCAAAAGTGAAGAAGAGATAAAGACATTCTCAGACAAACAAAAACTGAGGGGATTGGTTACCAGTAGGTCTGACTTGGGAAAAGATGTTAAAAGAAGTTCTTCAGAGACAAAAATCACATAGGTCAGAACTTTGCCTGGGCAACAGAGGAAGACTCTGTCTCAAAATAAATAAATAAATAAGTAAATATAAATGAGCACACTGGTATTTAAATATGAAAGAAAAACTACTACAATTTCTTGATTACTAGATACTTGGTTTTATGTCATTTTCAGAATACCAAGGGATAACTACCCTGCCCGCCCACCCCCGCCCCCAAACTAAGGGACAATTTTCCCCACGAACCAAGAAGAAACAAACCCTGTACCCAATCCCAGTACTCCAGTCTTCATCTTCCTCCCTGGCTCACGGCTCCACGATGGTGCCAAGGCTCATGTGTGGAATGTTACATTTTAAAAAGCAGTGCACAAAGTCTATAGGCACAGGTTTTAATTATGTAAAAACCGGCAATTGGGCCAGGCATTTAAAAATAATAAAGTTAGAAATTGAGTTTGATGTTTATTAGGTTCATTTCTCAGTAAAGGTATACATTTAAAAAATACATAAAGTATATTTTAATTCCCATTTTAAAATGAAAGTATGTTTCTAAACTTCCCGGGGGACTCATAAGCTATTTTAAAATGTTAATATGAAATGAGAAATTAGGCAGAAGAATAAACATGGCATAAGATTAAAATGTTTAATCAAATAAGGAGAAAAAGAGATCTTAGTAGGTCACAAATCTCTATAGTTATAAAAATGGTAGCTACTAACAGCCCTACCTTCAAGTTTAAATGCCTAGTCACACTGATGAGCATCAGTGCACCCAAGAGTTATAGGAACAGACTTACTCTGGAGTCTAAAAGTCCAGCTTCATTGTAAAGAGCTCACCATTTAATATGCCTCTTTAGTCACCTAGTAATTTTTATTTTACCTTTGAACCCATGCTTCTAAAATATTAGTCAGTTTTTTTTAATAACTCAAAACCTTTTAGTCCTAATAATACTAATTCTTATTTCAATTTGAAACAAGAACATATAAACCCAGAATCTGGCATACAAAATAACGAGGCTCATTAAGGGGTTTTTGTTTTTTTGAGACAGAGTCTTGCTCTGTCACGCAGGCTGGAGTGCAGTGGCATGATCTCGGCTCACTGCAACCTCTGCTTCCTAGGTTCAAGCAATTCTGTCTCAGCCTCCCGAGTAGCTGGGACTGACTATAGGTGCCCCTCATCACGCCCAATTACTTTTTGTATTTTTAGTAGAGATGGGGTTTCACCATATTGGTCAGGCTGGTCACGAACTCCTGACCTCAGGTGATCCGCCTGCCTCAGCCTCCCAAAGTGCTGGGATTACAGGTGTGAGCCACCGTGCCTGGTCAAGTTCTTAAAAATTTATCTCCAGCCAGGCACGGTGGCTCATGCCTGTAATCCCAGGACTTTGGGAGGCCGAGGCAGGCGGATCACGAGGTCAGGAGATCAAGACCATCCCGGCTAACACGGTGAAACCTCGTCTCTACTAAAAAATACAAAAAATTAGCCGGGTGTGGTGGCAGACGCCTGTAGTCCCAGCCACTCGGGAGTCTGAGGCAGAAGAATGGTGTGAACCCGGGAGGCGGAGCTGCCAGTGAGCCGAGATGGCGCCACTGCACTCCAGCCTGGGTGACACAGTGAGACTCCATCTCAAAAAAAAAAAAAAAAAAAAAAAAATTTATCTCCCATGATCCTCTCCATGAGCCCTCAATCCCAGGTCAATGGAAATATCCCATCCCTTCTCTCTGTTCCCTTCTCCAGAAAAGATCACCCTTTCCACTTCCAACGCTGACCATATGTAATATCCCCTGACACTCAGCTTCCCTCCACCCCAACATAGGTGGGATCATCTCTTCCCATGAAATCCTGTAGCCTTTGTACCATTTTACTCTTGCATTCCATCCTATATTAAAACTATGTGTATAAATGTACACGTGTGTGTGTATGTGTGTATAGATTTCATCATCTCCTTTACTGCATTGCAGGTATCTTGAAGGTGGGGACCAAGTCTTATTAATGCTATAAATGAGGACCTTGATTTCAAGAAAGCCCAGATAAATCTGATTCATTGGATTAGAGCCCAATACTCTTATCTGATACACCCATTTAGTCAATCAACAAACATTTCTAAGCTCATCCTTAACTATATCCAATTCTCACATCCTTGCCTCACCAGAAGTTTATCACTGAGGCGGGCAGCGGTGGCACAGGGGTGGTAACTGCTGCCAGCTCCCCCGCTGGGACTCCCCTCCAGCAGATACCCCTGAAGGACCACCGGGACACCTTCCCTCAGTTTCAGTCCCATTCTTGAGACACTGCAGCGGCACAGCTGTTCACAGTTCCTGTCCAGGTTTTACAGAAGGGCTTGTCCCAAGGCCATTTTTTATACTGAACCAAATTCTGGCTTCTTGGATCCTCCTTCAACTGGACTGAAGGAACGATACACAGGAGGTCTAAATCCTCCTCTCTGCAGCCATAAAAAGGGAAATCATGTCCTTTGCAGCAGCATGGATGCAGCTGGAGGCCAGTATCCTAAGTGAATTAACGCAGGAACAGAAATCCAAATACCGCATATCTCACTTATAAGTGGGAGCTCCACAATGGGTATTCGTGGACATAAAGATGGGAACAACAGACACTGGGGACTATGAAGGGGGGCGGGAGAGAAGGGAATAAGGGTTGAAAAAGTAACTATTGTGTGCTATGCTCACTACCTGGATGACAGGATCAGTCATACTCCAAACCTCGGCATCACATGATATACCCAGGTAACAAACCCACACACGCACCTTCGGAGTCAAAATACAAGCTGAAAGTAAAATAAATAAATGCATAAATAGGCCAGGCATGGTGGCTCACGCCTGTAATCCCAGCACTTTGGGAGGCCGAGGCAGGCCAATCACTTGAGGTCAGGAGTTCGAGACCAGCCTGGCCAACATGGTGAAACGCTGTCTCTACTAAAAATACAAAAATTAGCCGGGTGTGGTGGTGGACGCCTGTAGTCCCAGCTACTTGGGAGGCTGAGGCAGGAGAATCGCCTGAACCCGGAAGGCAGAGGTTGCAGGGAGTGGAGATTGCACCACTGTACTCCAGCCTGGGCGACACAGAGAGACTCTGTCTCAAAAAAATAAAATAAAATAAATGCATAAATATATCATTCTCTTACATGCCCAGTCTTCCAGTTTTTGAAGACTGCTTTCATGATTTGCTCCCTGCATAGGCATCCAACATTTAAGGGTCACCCTGAAGAAACAGAATACAAAACTACAAATTGAAAATGAGGTGCCCTACAAGGTTTTAGAGGGGTGGAGAGACTGGAAAGGCCTAAGGTTGAGCGCCATGAGTTTTGTGATGAATATTTCACTATCCATGGAATCAAGGACTTTGAATTTAAACCCCAACTTTGCTCCTTACCTGTTGTGTGTACTCCTTAGTTGGATGAAATTAGACAAGTCGCCTAAGCTTCCATTTTCTTGTCCACAAAATGGGAATAATATCTATCTGAGAGGACTGCTGTGAAAACTAAATGAGACTCCTGAATTTCGTATTTCCATTAATGCTAATAAAATTCATTTACTGTGCAAAGCGCACTGAGTCACGGCCAACTAAAACTCTTCACGGGGTCACGGCGGGGTTATGAGGCAGCGCACATGGGAAGTGCTGGAAAGTGCGTGGCACGCTGTCTGCAAGATCTCTGACCAACCAGGACCCAATTCTCGTTTTCAGATACCTTTTTTTGTTGTTGTTGAAACAGTCTCACTCTGTCGCCCAGGCTGGAGTGTAATGGTGCAATCTTGGCTCACTGAAACCTCTGCCTCCTGTTCAAGCAATTCTCCTGCCTCAATCCCCCAAGTAGCTGAGATTACAGGCGTGTGCCATCACGCCCAGCTAATTTTTGTATTTTTAGTAGAGACGGGGCTTTGCCATTTGGCCAGGATGGTCTTGAACTCCTGACCTCAAGTGATCCGCCCACCTCGGCCTCAGAAACCTTCTTGTGTGAACAGTTGAGGAGAATAAGGCAGCAATCAGATGCTAATGGCATTGCTGCCAGACTGCCTGAATATTCCAGAGTGCCAGAAAACACTGGTCAAATAACTGCTACTCCTACAGATTTCATAGTTGGGTATGTGGCCGGGCGTGGTGGCTCACGCCTGTAATCCCAGCACTTTGGGAGGCCGAGGTGGGTGGATCACAAGGTCAGGAGTTTGAGACCAGCCTGGCCAACATGGTGAAACCCCATCTCTACTAAAAAGATACAAAAATTAGCTGGGCATGGTGATGTGCACCTGTAATCCCAGCTACTCAGGAGGCTAAGGTGGCAGAATTGCTTGAACCCAGGAGGTGGAGGTTGCAGTGAGCTGAGATCACGTCACTGCACTCCAGCCTGGGTGACAGAGCAAGACTCCGTCTCCAAACAAACAAACAAACAAACAAACAAATATGTACAGCTAGCCTCTTGAGTTATTACAATGTCTATTTTACTGATGTTAGTATGAATTCATTAGGATACCCCATATTGGCATACTTAACTCTTTCTTTTTAGTGGTATAATATATGTAAGTTTACCAAGGGTAACATTAGTACATTCACAATATTGTGCAACCATCACCACTACCCAGTTCAAAATCATCTTCATCACCTTAAGAGATGCCGTTAAGCAGCCATTTCCCATTCCCCTTTCCCACGTGAAGCCTCAAAATCTGCTTTCTCCCTTGAAGCCTCAAAATCTGCTTTCTATGTGGATTTGCTGATGCTGGGCGTTTCATATAAACAAAATCATACAATAAACGGCCTTTTTATCTGGCTTCTTTGACGTGGCACATGTCCAAGGTTCACCTGTATTGCAGCATATAGCGGTACTTCATTCTTTTTCGTGGCTAAACAATATTCCGTTTTGTTTTTCTACTTATCAGCAGGCGGACATCCGGGCTGCCTCCACCTTTTGGCTATTGTGAGTTGTGCTGCTCTGAACATTTGTGGTCAAGATTATGTGTGGGTCGGGCGTGGTGGCTCACACCTTTAATCCCAGCACTTTGGGAGGCTGAAGTGGGCAGATCACCTGAGGTCTGGAGTTTGAGACCAGCGTGACCAACATGGAGAAACACTGTCTCTACTAAAAATACAAAATTAGCTGGGCGTGGTAGCACATGCCCGTAATCCCAGCTACTTGGGAGGCTGAGGCAGGAGAACTGCTTGAACCCGGGAGGCAGAGGTTGAGGTGAGGTGAGACTGTGCCACTGCACTCCAGCCTGGCCAACAGAGCGACTCTGTCTAAAAAAAAAAAAAAAAAGACTGTGTGTGGGCATATGTTTCATTTCCCTTGGATCAGTGTCTAGAATGGAATCCTTGGTCACATGGTAATTCTATGCTTGAGTTTTAAGGAACTGGCAGATGGCTCCAATGTGGCTGCTCCATTTTACATGCCCACCAGCAATGGTCAAGGGTTCCAATTTCTCTACATCTTTGCCAACACTTGTTATTGTCTGACTTTTTAATTGTGGCCACTCTATTGGGTGTGCTGTAGCTCTTGTGGTTTGGATTTGTGTTTCCCTAATGGCTAATGATGTTGCGCATCTTTTCATGTGCTTGTTGGCACTCTTAAACAGTTTTGTTAAGTCGCTCAGAAGAGGAAAGAGTACATAAGGAAGTGCATTTACTCCCAAATTGCTAAAGACCAAAAAAACTTCTAGGACCCCACCTGCACTAACAAAGACTCTAACCCTCCACCAGAACTGTCTACCCTCCACTGTGGCACCATGGTGTGCCTCGGAATGCGTCTGGCGTGGCCAGGCCTCACTCGCTTCATGATTCTAGCCGCATCCATCTTTGAGTATCCCTTTCTTCAACCTGTCACGGGAGCTACGCCCTGTGCGTGTGAGCGCAGCAGCTCTTTCTTGGCATGCTCTAAACTCCCACTCCCCAATTTGGGTGTCGTAACCTAGTGTTTTTGTTCCTGACCCTTCACTGCAGGCCCAGCCTGGTGCTGTGAAAAAGTAAGAAATCCACACCTATTTGTAAGAGGATGTAAGTAGCTCTTGTGAACAAGGATGGTGATGATGGCAGAGGCACAGCCCCAGGTCCTTCGCACACTCCCCCCGCACCATGACAGGCCAGTTATCAGGCCCAGTTGTTGCAGCCCCTTGGCCAGCTGTCCTTTGGCTGTGGCTGAGAGCGTGAGGACAGGGACGCTTACGCCCTCTCCATCTTGAGTTGCTAGGACACACAATATACTTCAACGAGAAAAAGACCAATTTGAGTAACTGTGAAAATTGGGTTTAAACAATTTTCTGTTCAAACACTTAAAAATCCAAAGATTTAAGAGAACGGGTAAACATAATAAAGTTACAATGAAAAACAGGCAATGACGTTTCAGATTGACACTTAGGATGTGCCCAGCAAGCAATCTGGAAGCATGAAGTGTTAAATTGGCTAATCTTGATTTGATGATTCAGCTTTTATGTAAGTAATATTTATTTATTTATTTTTTTGAGACAGAGTCTTGCCTTGTCACCCAGGCTGGAGTGCAGTGGCACTATCTCGGCTCACTGCAAGCTCCGCCTCCCGGGTTCACGTCATTCTCCTGCCTCAGCCTCCCGAGTAGCTGGAACTACAGGCGTCTGCCACCACAACTGGCTAATTTTTTGTTTTTAGTAGAGACGGGGTTTCACCGTGTTAGCCAGGATGGTCTCGATCTCCTGGCCTTGTGATCTACTCACCTCAGCCTCCCAAAGTACTGGGATTACAGGCGTGAGCCACCGTGCCTGGCTATGTAAGTGATATTTACTAATTATAGTACATCGAGTGTATATATACTCACTTCAAAGCTGAGAGAAGGAATGTTCCTCTTGTAACAACTTTTGTAAACAAGTACAATTTACATTCAGAACATCTTCCTAAACTTTGGGAATGTATACATACTTAATAGCAGTGTGCCTACACGACACATGGGCTTACACAGTACATGCTCTTACAGGTTTTTTTGGGGCGAGGGGGAGACAGAGTTTCACTCTGTCACCCAGGCTGGAGAGCAATGGTGTGACCCCAGCTCACTGCAATCTCTGCCTCCCTGGGTTCAAGCAATTCTCCTGCCTCAGCCTCCCGAGTAGCTGGGATTACAGGTGCCCGCCACCATGCCCAGCTAATATGTTTTGGCTCTTACAGGTTTTATAAATTATAAGCCTACCTTTCTCTCTAATTATTCTAGCTGAGACCTTTCCTGCTCCAAAAGGGAGAAGAAAGAAGAACATCCACCCAAAAATTGAGATGAGAAAAGCCACCTGCGAGGTCTAAAGGCATTTATCATGTGCTTGCTTCCAGGAAAAAATTATTTTCCAAACCCCAAACTGAAATTACTCAAGAAAAAAAGCTGGAATCAATGATCGCATTATAAATGCTTCTAAGTAAAACCGGCAAAATTGTGATTACAGCTGAGAAAAATCCAACAAAATACAGACTCATGCTCACATGTTGAGTCAGTGTGGACCATATGATGGTTTGCGATTTAACACAATCCTTTATTTTGCTGAACTCTATTCGGCAGGAAAATCTGACAGCCATAAAATAAAGCACGTTAGAAAAGCACAGTCCAGGTGCAGTGGCTCATGCCTGTAATCTTAGCACTCTGGGAGGCTAAGGTGGGAGGACTGCTTCAGCCCAGGAGTTTGAGACCAGCCTGGGCAACACAGAAAGACCCCATCTCTAAAAAAATTTTTTTATTTTTTAAAAAAGCACATCTTTTGGACATATAGAAAATTAAGTCGGCAGGCTAGGTCATATACTTGGTAGGTAGCCTGGGGTCAGATGAACCAGCCACTGACCAGATACGCGACCTCAGCAAGTTATTGCCTTTGTACTTCAGTCTCCTCATCTATAAAACGGAAAGAAGCAGCACGGGCCTCACAGTACTGTCATGATGATTACAGGAGTTAATATTACATTTATAATGTGCTTAGAACTATGCCTGGCATATAGCAGGTACAGTGTTCAGTAAATAAAATCTCCTCTTATTTCTTTGCTATTTTTGTGGAAGAATTTTAATCTCTTTAAAGTGAGCCTAACTTGTAACTAAAAGATAAGTGATTTTGGTCAATTATAACTGCTGTGGCTCAGCTCAGCTCTTTCCCTACTGTGGTATGAATTCTTTTATCCAGATCTTAGGAATATGTTTGTAATATTGTTGTGAATTAGTAACATTTCAAAAATGTTTCAGAAATTTTTCTTTTTTTTTTTTTTTTTTTTTTTTAAAAGACAGCATCTTGCTCTGTCATCCAGGCTGGAGTGCAGTGGTGTGATCATGGCTCACTGCAACCTCTGCCTCCCAGGTTCAAATGATTCTCATGCCTCAGCCTCCCAAGTAGCTGGTGCACGCCACCATGCCCGGCTAACTTTTGTATTTTTAGTAGAGATGGGGTTTTGCCATGTTGGCCTGGCTGGTCTCGAACTCCTGGCCTCAGGTCCACCCACCTCGGCCCCCCAAAGTGCTAGGATTACAGGCGTGAGCCACTGCACCCGGCCTGAGCCACCGTGCCTGACTTCTGCTCTGATTTTTAGACCAAAGACTGTCAGATTTGATTCTGAGTTCAGCAAGACAAATATATAATACAGTTTTTTTAAAATTGCATGATCCATAAGCATTCTATCAATGACTAAAGGAAATCTATGATTTTCTAGGTTCCCTGATAGTGAGGAGATAAAATCTTCTGTTTTGTGCCCAATTTCAGAAACTGGCCCAAACAATAAATGATTCAAAATGCAATGGCTGACTAAACTACAACAAAATAACATAGCCTAAATTTACATAATGGTGAGCTCTAAAAAGCTCAAAGCAAATTTATAAACTCCCCAAAGAAAGTCTTATTTCCTGAGAAGTCAATGAGAACATCCTTTATTTTTCTCTGCTTTAAGGATGAAAAAACCGACTCAAAGGTTCTTCTAAAGATTTTGGAAAAACATTTTCCCCTTACCATTTCTGTTTTCCCTTTCACCTTTTCAATATTTTCTGAGTTATAAAAATAAACCTTGCTTGATTTAGGAACAAAACTGGAAGTTTATGAAAATGTCAGATTCCTCTTTTAAATGGGCACTGCTGGGTAGGTGTGCTGCCTTGAACTGAACTGTGTACAGGTGATGAAGGATTTACCTTTATCACATGTGATAAAGGATTTAACTTTATGACACGTGATAAAGTCACATGAGTGACTTTAGGTACACACACTGACAACCTGTTGAGTGGCATGAATTTGACCCTATGACCTATTATTTAACAATTAAACAGTGGGAGCAGCCAGGAGCAGTGGCTCACGCCTGTAATGCTAGCATTTTGGGAGGCTGAGGCGGGTGGAACACTTGAGATCAGGCATTCGAGACCAGCCTGGCCAACATGGTGAAACCCTGTCTCTATTGGGGAAAAAAAAAAATACACGGCCACACACACACACACACACACACACTAGCTGGGTGTGGTGGCAGGCACCAGTAGTCCCAGCTACTTGGGAGGCTGAGGTGGGAGAATTGCTTGAGCCCAGGAGGTGGAGCTTGCAGTGAGCCAAGATTGCACCACTGCACTCCAGCCTGGGCAACAGAGCGAGACTCTATCTCAATAAATAAATAAATAAATATAAATAAAATAAACAGTTGGATTAAAATATGTTACTGGCCAAACCCTGACTACAGATCTCTGGATTTGGGTTGACGGTTTGCTCTGCCCAACAAGACGAAGAGGTTAGGACTTAGTATCCCATGCTACTGTGGTTGTTAGGATTATGTCGTTAATGCACCTTAAACCCGGACACTTAGCTAGCTGGTAGTAAGGAAGTGCTTTTTCTTTGGAGAAAAGCATACCAAATCCCTCACAAGATTACCCCAATTGAAGCAAGCAACTGTATGACACAAGAGATCTTCTACTGTCTGGGTAAGGGCCAAATTGCAAAAATTTTAGGCCTTGTGGGCCAAACATCTCTGCTGCAGCCACTCAGCCCTGCTACTGTATCCTGAATGTAGCCCCAGACAGGAACAAATGGGCACAGCTGCGTTCCAATAAAACTTTCCTGGCCAGCGGGAAGGCTTATGCCTGTAATCCCAGCACTTTGGGAGGCCGAGGCGGGCGGATTACGAGGTCAAGAAATCGAGACCATCCTGGCCAATATGGTGAAACCCCATCTCTACTAAAAATACAAAAAAAATCAGCTGGGTGTGGTGGCGGGTGCCTGTAGTCTCAGCTACTAGGGAGGCTGAGGCAAGAGAATCACTTGAACCCGGTAGGTGGAGGTTGCAGTGAGCTGAGATCGTGCCACTGCACTCCAGCCTGACGACACAGCGAGACTCCGTCCCAAAAAACAAACAAACAACTTTCTTTACAAGCAGGCCCTGGTCATCCCTGGCTGTAGTTTGCTCATCCCTGCAGTTAAGGTACATCTGGTAAAGGTGGTATTTTAGCAAAATGAAATTGAAAGCTTTCAAACTATATGCTAACTCTTATCTTCAAGTCATTGAGAACATTCAGCATGAAAACAACTAGAATTTGGTATTTCTCTTTAAATCATCAATATTTTTCTATCACTTTCAAATATACTTGAAAAAAGAGCAAGGACACATTTTCTGAATCATCTCTTTAACAGAATAGATTCTATTCATAAAGGACCTTTTATTTTAAGGAGGAAAATCAAGAAATGAGTTCTCTGGTGGGGGTAAAATGTAGGTCTGACAGATTTGCAGATCATTTAAATCCGTCATTAAGTTTTAGATACTAAAACTAACTTGCAAATTTTGCACATGTATATTAAAGTGTATCTTCTTCCTGAAGTAGGCTGGGCGTGGTGGCTCACGCCTGTAATCCAGCACTTTGGGAGGCCGAGGTGGGCGGATCACCTGAGGTCAGGAGTTTGAGACCAGCCTGACCAACATGGTGAAACCCTGTCTCTACTAAAAATGCAAAAAATTAGCCAGGCGTGGTGGCACATGCCTGTAATCCCAGCTACTTGGGAGGCTGAGGCAGGAGAATTGCTTGAACTCGGGAGGCGGAGGTTGCAGTGAGCTGAGATCACGCCATTGTACTCCAGCCTGGGCAACAAGAGCGTAACTCTGTCTCAAAAAAAGAAAAATAAGTGAACTATATTATTTTTCAGAGAATCAGAGAGGCTCTCCCATTGCTTGGCATTTCTCCTTTTCATTTCCTGGTAATTTCCAATGGCAAAACTTTTACATCTTCCATGAGGCTGAGGCAGGAGGACTGCTTGAGCCCAGGAGTTCAAGACCAGCCTGGGCAACACAGCGAGACCCTGTCTTAAAAAACAAAAAAAGTTTACACCCGCAGTAAAGAGAACAACCAGCCCGACATGGAAGAGAACAATAAGAGGACTTGACAAAACCCTTACAGAAAGAATCCTTCATGAACGGCCATCAAGAGACACAATAAAAACACCTAGCAGAATTTGCCTCTCAAGAACTTCAAGCAAGGGAACTGCTTTATAAATGACAAAAGTCAATTTGCAAACTCAATAATAAAAAAAAACATAATTTAAAATGGGCAAAGGATCTGAACAGACATTTCTCCAAAGAAGATATGCAAATGGCCAGTAAGAACATGAAAAGATGGCCAGACACAGTGGCTCACGCCTATAATCCCAGCACTTTGGGAGGCCGAGGCGGGTGGATCACCTGAGGTAAGGAGTTCGAGACCAGCCTGACCAATATCGTGAAACCCTGTCTCTACTAAAAATACAAAAATTAGCTGGGTGTGGTGGTGGGGTACTGTAGTCCCAGCTACTCGGGAGGCTGAGGCATGAGAATCGCTTCAACGTGGGAGGCAGAGATTGCAGTGAGCCGAGATCGCGCCACTGCACTCCAGCCTAAAAGTCAATTTGCAAACTCAATAATTAAAAAAAATTAATTTAAAATGGTCAAATGATCTGAATATACATTTCTCCAAAGAAGATATGCAAATGGCCAGTAAGAACATGAAAAGATGCTCAATGTCGTTACTCACTAGGGAGATGTGAACGAAAGCCAAAATGAGAGCCCACTTCACACTATAGGATGTGTAAAATCATTTATAGGATGGCTATACTGAAAAAAAAAAAAAAGAGAGACAATAGCAAGTGTTAAAGATGTACAGCAAATGAATGGTTGGATATGGTTGGAGTTAAATGGGAAGCAACTGCTAATGGGAAAGGGTTTCTTTTTGAGGTGATGAAAATATCCTAAAGTTAATTCTGGTGATAGTCACACAACTTTGTGAATATAATAAAAACCAGAAAACTGTATACTTTAAATGGGTGAACTGTATCTCAAGCTGCTATAAAAATAAATACAACAAAAAATTAATTTGCAGATTTCTTTCAGAAAAGAACTAAATAGGACTTCCAGTAATGAAAGACAGGCACTGAAATAAAAAATTCAATAGAACCAGCAATTAGGAAATAAAAATTTAAAAATACCCTTTACAATAGGACAAAACACATAAAGAATGAGTCTATAGAAGAAGAGGAGACTTCTACAATAAAAAATACAAAGTAGTGCTACAGAAATGAAAGAAATCTCAAATAAATGAAAGCATCTACCATTTTCATGGATTAGAAAATCCAATATTGCTAAGATGTCAACTCCACCTAAATCCACCTGTAAATTCAATGTATTCCAAGCGAATTTTTTAAAGGGGAAATTGACAAGCTGATTCTAAGATATAAACGAATGCAGAGGTCCTAGAATAGCCAAAGTACTCTGAAATAAACACAAAGCTAGAGGACTTATGCAACTATATACCAAGATTAGAAAGTTGCAGTAATTAAGTCAGTTTGCTATTGGTGCAAGGATAGTAAAGCATCCCCACAGACAGCCGAGTGTGTAGCTGTGTTGCCTCCTTGTCTCCCAGTGATAACCCAGGTGATGTTACAAAAATGAGTAAGTGCAAGAGAAACTGGCCAACAAAACTGAAGATGCAGAAATGAAATGAAAAGTAGCAACACTGAGTCAAACGTAGATGGAGTTAGAGAAGAAATATCTGACTGGAAATGCTGACACTGTTGGCCTTTGAGGCACTGGATGAACGGCCAGAGGAACTGAGTGAGGCCAAAACTTCTCAACATAATTGAGTCAAGTGGCTGTGATGAAAAGGATGAAGATGTTTCAGGGAAAGTGATGCCAGCAAAAAAAAAACAAAACAAAAACAAAACAAAACAAAAAACGACACAACAAAACAAAACAAAACTTCACCTTAAAGGAACTCTTGAAGATATTTCACAACATTGTAATCGCAAGGATGAAATGTTGGAAGCTGATCCAAATTTGGCAAGGAGTATGGCAATTTGCTAAAGCATAGAAAAGATGCTCGCCCTATTGTAAGCCATGAGAAGGAGATGGCAAGCACTATTTACACCACTCCTGATAGGATTTTTACAAATAAAAACTCTAATTCCCAATGTTTCTAATGCTTTAAAGTGTACTAATATTAGTTTTACAATTTTTAATTTCCCTATACATTTATAACTGACAATGAGAGAGTTTTTAACAAACATTTTTAAAGGTCATAGAACAATTTAATTTTGCAGTATCAAGATGACTTTGTGTGGTTTCAGCTTGCACATTTTTATGATGCTATTACCATGCAAAACAGGGCTGCCTGTTTTTAAAATTAATGAGTTAGGCCAGGCGCGGTGGCTCACGCCTGTAATCCCAGCACTTTGGGAGGCCGAGGCGGGCAGATCATGAGGTCAGGAGATCGAGACCATCCTGGCTAACACGGTGAAACCCTGTCTCTACTAAAAATGCAAAAAAATTAGTCAGATGTGGTGGTGGGCGCCTGTAGTCCCAGCTACTTGGGAGGCTGAGGCAGGAGAATGGTGTGAACCCGAGAGGCTGAGCTTGCAGTGAGCCGAGATAGCACCACTGCACTCCAGCCTGGGCGAAAGAGCGAGACTCCACCTCAAAAAAAAAAAAAAAAAAAAAAAAAATTAATGAGTTAAATGTACCACTTAAGAAATTAGAAAAAGAGCCGCCATAAAAAAGGATGAGTTCATGTCCTTTGCAGGGACATGGATGAAACTGGAAACCATCATTCTCAGGAAACTAACACAGGAACAGAAAACCAAACACCACATGTTCTCACTCCTAAGTAGGAGATGAACAATGAGAACACATGGACACAGGGAGGGGAACATCACACACCGGGGCCTGTTGTGGGGTGGGGGGCTAGGGGAGGGATAGCATTAGGAGAAATACCTAATGTAGATGACGGGTTAATGGGTGCAGCAACCCACCATGGCACGTGTATATCTATGTAACAAACCTGCACGTTCTTCACATATATCCCACAACTTAAAGTATAATAAAAGAAATGAGAAAAAGAATGAAAGAGTCATCTCAAAGATACATGCAAGAGAGTAAAGGAGAGACCAATGAAACAGAAAACAAAGACAGAATGGAGAGACTTGAACAACTGGTTCATGAATAATCAAGAAAAATATATATTCTGGCCAGGTGCAGTGGCTCACGTCTATAATCCCAGCACTTTGGGAGGCCAAGGTGGCTGGATCACTTGAGGTCAGGAGTTCAAGACCAGCCTGGGCAACATGACAAAACCCCATCTCTACTAAAAATACAAAAATTAGCCAGGCATGGTGGTGGGCACCTATAATCCCAGCTACTCAGGAGGATGAGTCACGAGAATTGCCTGAACCCGGGAGGCAGAGGTGGCAGTGAGCCGAGATCGCACCATTGCACTTCAGCCTGGGCGACAGAGTGAGACCCTGCCTCCAGAAAAAAAAAAAGAAAAATGTTATATATTCTTACAAACTTTTATTACGTACTTTATGAGGAGAAGAATGTCAATGAAGAAAATTGCCACTGTTTTTAAATTCTGAAATATTTGTGAATGTGTGAAGTAGAGGCAGTGAACAGAGAGGCATCTTTCTAGTCTTTGATACAGAAGCCACAAGACACATCATCTCATTTCACCTAATGACCTGGAAGGTGTGGCTGTCACCTCCATGATGAGTAAATAACCCACTGGCGAAGGTGAAGTGTTGCCCGGGGTCATAAACAGTAGGAATGTGGCAACGTCACCACTCCCGAGCATCTCGTAGGTGCCAGGTGGCATGCTATCCGGCAGTCTCAGGGGAAAGTGAGATGTGGCCTGGCCTTATTGTCCTGGGTCACAGGATCTTTCCTGGACTTGCCTGGGCGGGGTGAGCTCCGCAACCCAGGCAGCACCCATGTCTCTACCATCCCTGGAGGGGTAACCACCCCCACAGTCCATGCTCTGCCTAGCCTGGCTGCAAAACCCCTTGCTGGGGACATGTGACCCAATGTGGTTGCCCATGGAGGTTATCTCTTGTTATCTCTTAGGCCCACGCAGAAAACGGTGATGGCTACGTTTACCCTTAGGGCCTATCAGCCACCCTGAGGAAACACTGCACCCTGCAACCCGTGAGGAAGAAGTCACCCAGGAGGCTACTGAGGATGAAATGAGACAACAGCAGTGCCCGGCAGGCGGTGGACACGTCTGGAGACCCGCGTTTCTGTACGGAAGCACACGGCGCAAGAGCAGGGCAATTCTTCTAAGACGGCACAAGAGCGGAGCAATACTTCTAAGAAGAGCCACGCCCACGCTACTCCTCTGTGATTTCCACCATCCTTACCCCGTAACTCCTGGCGTTTATGGTTGGAACCCCAGTGAAACCACCATTTCCAAGGGGACTATGACCACTAATCATGACACCTGCCAGCTGTTCAGACACTAACGACAACCTCTCATCCCCTTCTTGAAAAGTCCCGTCAGCCTGGGTGCAGTGGTTCACACCTGTAATCCCAGCACTTTGGGAGGCCAAGGCAGGTGGATTACCTTAAGTCAGGAGTTCAAGACTAGCCTGGCCAACATGGTGAAACCCCATCTCTACTACAAAAAAAAAAAAAAAATACGGCCGGGGCGGTGGCTCACGCCTGTAATCCCAGCACTTTGGGAGGCTGATGTGGGCAGATCACCTGAGGTCGAGAGTTCCATACCTGCCTGACCAACAGGGAGAAACCCCGTCTCTACTAAAAATACAAAAATTAGCCAGGCGTGGTGGCATGTGCCTGTAATCCCAGCTACTCGGGAGGCTGAGGCAGGAGGATGGCTTGAGCCCAGAAGATCAAGGCTGCAGTGAGCCATGATGGCACAGCCCAGGTTTCAAAGTAAGACCCTGCCTCAAAAAGGAAAAAAAAAAAAAAAAAAAAAGAACATACTCACTGGAAAAAAAGGCTAGAAAGAAAGACAAGGATGATAAAGTGTCTGCCTTTGAGTGGTCACATCATGGGTGATGGTTTTTAATTTTCTCTATTCCCCCTGTTTTCAACCATGAGTCAGTGGCTGCTGACCAGACCATTCAGGTACCTTGGCAGTGAAAAAGATGAGAAGAGGAAAAAGAAAGGAGAGAGGCAGAGGCAGGGGAAATGCACCAGAGTCCATGGTTACAAGATACCCAAAGGCTTAAAAAAAAAAAAAAAAAAATACAGCAGAAGGCTGGGCACAGTGGCTTGCACCTGTAATCCCAGCACTTTGGGAGGCTGAGGTGGGCAGATCACGAGGTCAAGAGATTGAGAGCAGCCTGGCAAACATGGTGAAACAATCCTGTCTCTACTAAAAATACAAAAATTAGCTGGGCGTGGTGGTACGCACCTGTAGTCCCAGCTACTCAGGAGGCTGAGGCAGGAGAATTGCTTGAACCCGGGAGGCGGAGGTTGCAGTGAGTCAAGATTGTGCCACTGCACTCCAGCCTGGGAGACAGAGTGAGACTTCGTCTCAAAAAACAAACAAAAACAACAACAAAAACAAAAAAACAAACCACAAAACCAGCAGAAAAAACCTACAGCTACCCTAAGGCCCCCTACCCCAAGGCCCCTATTTCTTCCTCTGTGCTTAGATCCCCCCCTTCCCAAATAGAAACAGACTGGAAAGGATGGCTGTGGTCTTCTGGGGAAAAAAGTGGGAGGGCCCTGGAAAAACAGCAATTATGAAGTTTTTGTTTGTTTGTTTGTTGGTTTTTTGAGATGGAGTCTCACTCTGTTGCCCAGGCTGGACTGTAGTGGTGCAATCTTGGCTCACTGCAACCTCTGCCTCCCGGGTTCAAGTGATTCTCCTGTATCAGCCTCTCAAGTAGCTGGAATTACAGGCATGCGCTACCATGCCTGGCTAATTTTTTGGTATTTTTAGTACAGACAGGGTTTCATCATGTTGGCCAGGCTAGGCTCGAACTCCTGACCTCGGGTGATCCGCCCGCCTTGGCCTTCCAAAGTGCTGGGATTACAGGCCTCAGCCACTGTGCCTGGCCGCAATTATGAAGTCTGAAGTATACGCATGCTGGTAAAACCACACACCAGCCCACGAGGGAGAAAAACATCGCTCCACTCAGACACACACAAAACGCAGAAGCACCATGTACACCCAGAGCACCGCCAACATTTCTATCAGTCCTGCCCTTTCACTGAAAGTTGTTGAAAACAGACCTCTAATATCAGAGATGCCAACGTGGGGGCTGTCACCAGGCCATCTCCTAACAGCCACACTCTCTCTGCCCTGGTGTTCCTTGGCTCATGCCTGGGGAGCCTTGCTACCAGCTGGGTCCTGGGAGTGTGATCTAAATTGGGCCATGGGGTATAAGGGGCTGTGTGCTGGAGCTCTGGGGCAAAGGTTGTCAGCACACCTGAGAAGAAATTCCCCTTCCTGCCTTTGGAGACAATGGGGAGAAAGAGGATGTGATGGTTGGAGAGGCAGTGGCAGCCATCCTAGCACCATGAGGAAATGAGTATGAGGATGAGAAGACAGAGAGAAGGAACCTGGGTCCCTAGTGATGATTAACTGACAACCTGCTGCTCCTCATGTGGAATAATAAAGATGCTGATCGCTTAACTCACTGTTCATTGGGTATTTTATTTTATTTTATACTTTTGGGCAAAAGCATCCTACATTATGCACACAACAATGAGTGAGCCGATGCCAGGAGGGAACTAAGTGTAAGTATCCACTGCTAGACATCAGAAATGGTACCGCTGTCACAGAGGCCGACCATCGAGGCACACAGAATGAACATTTTGAAATGAGTCATGATTTTCACGTATGTGATAACACCCCTTTGAGTTTTCTCATGTGAGAGTTATAAAGTTTCATGATGAAGTTGTGAATACCAAATACCAAAAAGGAGTAACTAGACAATAAAATCTTCTTGGAAGATGAGAAAAATACAATCTATCTTTGGTCTTTTTTTTTTTTCTATGAATTGTCCACGACTCTCCCATACAGGGAATTTAAACAGATATGGGGTGCCTTTTTAGTCTGAACTGTATCAATAAAAGAAAAATGGAGCCAGTCAAGGAAGTAGCTCCTCCTGAGATAGCATTGTACCATGAAATTGTTAGAAACGAGAAGAAAAACCAGTAACTACACGAGATAGCAAGTATTAAGCAAAAGGACAGCTTGAAGCTTGAAACTAAATAAAACAGAAAGTTATTTCTGTTCACTCTGAATAAAATACATATGCGCAAGTGACCGGGCACGGTGGCACACACCTGTAATCCTAGCATTTTGAGAGGCGGAGGTGGGTGGGTCACCTGAGGTCAGGAGTTCGAGACCAGCCTGGCCAAGATGGTGAAACCATGTGTCTACTAAAAATATGAAAATTAGCCGGGTATGGTGGTGGGCACCTGTAATCCCAGTTGCTCAGAAGACTGAGGCACGAGAATTGCTTGAATCCTGAAGGCAGAGGCTGCAGGGAGCCAAGATCACGCCACTGCACTCCAGCCTGGGTGACGGAGTGAGGCTCCGTCTCAGAAAAACAAACAAAAACAAACAAAAAATACCCTATATATGCATGCACATGAAAGAAATTTCACCATCACAAAATATTTTCCTCACTGAAATGAAAGTTCTAAGCCTGTGTTGTTTATGCCAACATCGTTGCTGTGGAAATAGCTGTTTCAACATTAGGAACTCACGGCTGACTCAAGTAAGGTGTGGAGCAGAAGTCTTATTTAAACAGTGGCCGGACCCATAAAACATTAAAAAGGCAAACTGGGTGTGGTGAGTCAGAGCACCACATGTTTTAATGTAAGGGTCACACATGTTTTCTTTCTGATGCATGACACCAATACGATGTTTCTTTTTATTCATGCTATTTTTGGAACCCTAAAATCATCTCAACGACTCCCCCAAATATCCTAGGTTTTCCTGTCTGCTTCTGTCTACATCCGGCAGCCTCCATATTAAATTCATCGTGCTTAGAACAGAGTTACTACAGTTCAGTCCTCGCTGACACATGCAGGATTATGGCATCAACCAGGGCACAAGCAGGATTTTGGAAAACTTCTGCATGTAACTGAGTCTATTAAATATAGCAGTACTGGGCTGGGTGAGGTCGGTCATCCTAGCACTTTGAGAGGCCAAGGCAGGGGGAAACCTAGAGGCCAAGAGTTCAAGACCAACCTGGCCACCACAGAGAGACCCCTAAAATATATATAAATATATATATAATTTTATATTCATATTTATATATTTATATAAATGTATTTTTATATATTTACATAAATGTATTTATATATTTACATAAATGTATTTATATATTTACATAAATGTATTTATATATTTACATAAATGTATTTTTATATATTTACATAAATGTATTTATATATAAATAATATTGTAGCCTATTTTTATATATATATATAGGCTGGGCGTGGTGGCTCACACCTGTAATCTCAGTACTTTGGTAGGCTGAGGCAGGTGGATCACCTGAGGTCAAGAGTTCAAGACCAGCCTGGCCAACATGGCGAAACCCCGTCTCTACTAAAAATACAAAAAAATTAGCCAGGCGTGGTGGCGGGCATCTGTAGTCTCAGCTACTTAGGAGGCTGAGGCAGGAGAATCGCTTGAACCTGGGCAGCAGAGGTTACAGTGAGCCGAAATCGTGCCACGGCACTCCAGCCTGGGTGACAGAGCGAGACTCTGTCTCAATAATAATAAAAAGAAAAAAATTAAAATATAGATCACTTTCTCGCAGTACTGACTTATTCACTAACAGGGCATCACTTTCAGCATATGGTCTACCGTGTGCCTATGGCTTTATACAGAGACTGTGAGGACCCAGATCGCCTCTGCACCCAACAGCCCAGCTCCCCAACTCCACTGTCAGGCCTCTCATTTGTCCCTGTCTTTTATGGGTCAGTTAAGAGCTTCCCAAACAATCCTAAAAACCCTCAGGCCAACCCCATCAAGAAACGATGTGACTTGCCTGCACCTTCCCTTGGTGATGCCCCCACTACTCTGCTTCCCCTTCCTACTTCTTAACTGGACATGGATGCACTTTTCTTTAAACACACACACACTTTACCATGATTTTCCTCCGGTTAAGCCAGAAATTTTACGCTTTGTACAATAAAACATATTCAACAAGTTTTTTAAATGAGAGTGCTGTGTGAGGCTGTTTTAAAAGCCCACCTTTCCCTACCCCCCGACAGTGAAGTGTTCTGTAAACAGAAGCCCAGATCCCCTCGGCAGCGGGCACTGCCCAGGGTGTAACCGCCCTCTCAGCCTGCACAGGAGAGCGATTCATACCAGCAGAACCGGAAAAATCACAGCTGAAAGCAACCAGGGAAGAGGCAAGGGCCAAGAGAGCAATGTAAAGGAGTCGGATTTTCTACTAGGTGAGTCACAGGAAACACTCTGGCGGCAGCCCAAGGCCCCAGGAGGCCCGGCTCGCCCATCAGGAATGTAGGTCAAACTCCCAGGGGGAAGGGTGAGAGCCCAGGCACCCAGGGCAAAAGCTCAAGTTCCTAGGAGAGCAGGGAGGCTGGCCAGAAAACAAGGCCTCCCACTCGCCCTCCGGCACCAGCCCCAGCCCACCCTCCGACTAAGCATCAATTTCCACAGACCGCGATGAAGTAGAACCGCAGCATCCTGGCCCAGATCTCTCCTCTGTTCTGGACTGGGCCATCCCACACCTTTCTCTTGGGGTTCACAGGATGACAAGTGGGGTTTATGTATAAAGGGACAGATCGCTCACCCAGTTCGGTCGACACGGGGGAGCCGGTGGCAATCTCACCGATCTTGGCCACTCCATCGTAGTAGGCTTTTCCTGCCAGGATCATAGCTAGACACGAAAGATGACACACAAAATCGTCACTTAGACAAGGAAATGAGGAAGCGACACAAGTTTTCTTCCAAACACCCCTCGGTCCCTTCTGGCTGCAGGAAGGTTTGGGCTGTGGCAGGTGTGGCTCTCAGGAGGTAAGACCTGTGTTGAGAGCGGTGCCTGGGTGGAGGCCCCCCAGCCAAGGGACAGCCCCATGAGATCCTTATCTCTGACCAGCCCTGGAGAACCTTCAGCAGCAGGTGCTGAAAGTCCAGAGAAGGCTCAGCTTGCTCCTGATGCCAGTTTCAGAGTGGATGTGTTCCTAACGTTGAACTAGGGCTTTGGCTGGGCACGGTGGCTCACACCTGTAATCCCAGCACTTTGGGAGGCTGAGGTGGGAGGAGTTTGAGACCAGACTGGGCAACATGGTAAAACCCTGCCTCTACAAAAAAAAAAAATACATAAATTAGCCAGGCATGGTGGAGTGTGCCTGCAGTCCCAGCTACTTGGGAGGCTGAGGTGAGAGAATCACTTGAGCCCAGGAGGCGGAGGTTGCAAGTGAGCCGAGATCATGACACTGCATTCTAGTCTAGGTGACAGAGCCAGATATTGTCTCAAAAATAAAAATAAAAAAAGAAACACATCCTCTCCAGCCAGAAATCGTTTCTGAGCTAGTTCTTCTCCAGCACTCCAGGTCTGCAGCATTCTTAGTTAGGAGTTGTGTGAGGTGGCCTAGGAGCCTGGTCCTTTGATGGCAGTGCTTAACTGTTCTATTGAAAAAGACATTTTCAGCCACAACCAACCAACCTATTTGTTGCCAGGAGAGAATATATGAAATTTGAAATATATTATCATTCCAAAAAAGCAACACAATTGTCTGACAAAATAACTGAATGCTCTACTTTTTTCTTCTTTTTTTGGCAAAGACAGGAAAACTTTTATTGCTACGAGGTGGGTTCTAATTATCTTAAAAATAATACTGCCCCCTTCAAACTGATTCTGAAGACTAAATTATAACTGCGTGACCTCCTGGGGCAAATTACTTACACTTTCTGAAACAAAGGTTGCTCATCCTTAAAATGCCCTAAGAATGTGAGCAACGGATGAACAAATGGAAGATGCTAATACACTTTTTTCACTTTACAATCTAGGTTTGAGGGTTTTGAAGGTGTATGATACAGACCCAGCCTGGTTAGTGTAATTTTAGAGAAAAGCATGTATTTGGAATTTTACTCTAAGATTGGTTTCAGACATAGAAATCAGTTTCTCCTGGAGCTTTGGAGACCACACAGTTTTGGGGCTAAAAGAGCCCTCGGGAATCCCAGAGGCTACACCAGCTGCAATGCCCCATTGTATAATGGGCAATTGTTTTAACAAGGTGGATTTTATTTTATTTTTTTAGAGGCAGAGTCTTGTTCTTTCACCCAGGCTGGAGTGCAGTGGCATGATCATGGCTCACCGCAGCCTTGACCTCCTGGGCTCAGAGGATCCTTCTGCCTCAGCCTCCCGAGTAGCTGGGACTACAGGCACGTGCCACCATTCCTGGCTAATTAAAACAAAAAAAAAAATTGAAGGGGCTGGGTGCAGTGGCTTACACCTGTACTTCTAGCATTTTGCAAGGCTGAGGTAGGAGGATCACTTGAGCCCAAGAATTCTACACCAGCCTGGGCAACATAAGGAGACCCCCATATCTCTTGAAAACAAACAAAAAAACTAGCCAGGCATGGTGGTGGTGGCACACGCCTACAGTAGTCCCAGCTACTCAGGAAGCTGAGGTGGGAGAATTGCATGAGCCCAGAAGGTCAAGACTGCAGTGAGCCACAACTGTACCACTGTACTCCAGCGTGGGCAACAGAGTGAGGCCCCTGTCTCAAAAAAAAAAATAATAATTTTTTTTTTTTTTTAAGAGTAGGGGTCTCACTCTGTTGCCCAGGCTGGTCTTGAACTCCTCGGCTCAAGGGATTCTCTTGCCTAAGCCTCCCAAAGTGTTTGGATTATAGTTGTGAGCCACAGAATTAATTCACGTGCAGGTCCAGCTGAAGGTATGAAAAGCCAAAACAGTAGTATTTTTTTTCTGGCAAATTAATCTACTTTAGGATTTATTGTACAGTTAAAAATTTATGGCCAGGTGCTGTGGCTCACACCTGTGATCCCAGTACTTTGGGAGGCTGAGGCGGGAGGATCACAAGGTCAAGATATTAAGACCATTCTGGCCAACATGGTGAAACCCCATCTCCACTAAAAATGCAAAAATTAGCCGGGCGTGGTGGCGCGTGCCTGTAATCCCAGCTACTCGGGAGTCTGAGGCAGGAGAATCGCTTGAACTCGGGAGGCAGAGGTTACAGTGAGCTGAGATTGGGCCACTGCACTCCAGCCTGGCAACAGAGTGAGAGTCAGTCTCAAAATCTATCTATCTATCTATATATATATATTTTTTATATATATAAAAGTTATGGTTTTTACTATATACGTATCCAACTTTAGGAAATACAATACTCTATCTACTGTACTGTTATAAGACTCAGAATAACTTTAAAGGGTAAATGTAAAAAGAACAATAGCAATTAGCATTTATATATATACTTAATCTATCCAACAATGTTGAGACATGGTCCGTAATGTCATCAGCCCATTGCACTAAGGGCAGCGGAGTGGAGATATTCTGGGACATACCCAAGGTCAATGTTGAGTCAGTAGGAAGGCACACAGCTCTGGCTGGGCACTTCACTTCCTCAGCTCTAAATTATGGTGCTTGCTGATTCTTTGGTCTCGGCTAGAACTAAGAAAGAAGTGACTCCACCTAAAAACAAGGTGTGTAGCCAGGAAACTGTCAAGTTGTAAGATGGAACATCTCAGTATGAAGATTTTAAGTTGTAAAGTACTGATCATCTGAAAAGCACATTAGTGCTGGAATGGCATGCAGGATTACACAATATTTAAGCAAAATGTTTGGTTTGCATCCACACATGAAATCACAATTTTGCATTAATTGTTGACTTACATTGAAAACCATGTAACCTTTCTCGGTCTTGTAAAATATCTTTGCTGTGATGATAAAGTTAAATTAACTTGAAAATTATAAAATTTAGCCAAAAGAGATAAATAATACTTTCATAATTTTGCCTCCCTTTTGTGAGCACATTAAGATATTTTCTACTACTTATTGTTTTAAGGAAAGAAGAATTTTTTTTTTTTTTCTTAAGAGGGTCTCACTCTGTTGCCCACACTGGAGTGCAGTGGTGTGATCATAGCTCACTGCAGCCTCCACCTCCTGGACTCAAGCCATCCTCCCACCTCAGCCTCCTGAGTAACTGCGACTACAGGTGCATGCCACCACACCTAGCTCATTTTTTATTTTTTCTAGAAATAGGGTCTCACTATGTTGCCCAGGCTGAACTCCTGGGCTCAAGCAATCCTCCCACCCCAGCCTCCCAAAGTGCTGGCATTACAGGCATGAGCCACCATACCTAGCGTAGTTCTATTTTAGTGGTTGGCTAACTACTTCATCAGTCTAGACCAATCTATGTACTTCTACCTGATAATTTTTCCTTAAAATATGGTTTCATTGGGTGAACATTCTGCTCAAAGCCTTTGGTGTCCTCCCACTGCCCATGAGGTAAGGTCACACACCCCAGAGCCCGTGGTAGATTTTTATAGTAACGGCCTTCCAGGAATCACTCCTCCCAGAATTCCCAGCGTATGTGGTCCCCTACCAGGTGGCATGGCCATGGGACCTGCTTTGACCCACGGGTTATCAGCAAGCATGACTCCCCGCAGGGGCTTGAGAGGTGTTGGGCACTGGGGCTTATACTCTTAGGACACCACTGCTACTGAGTGAGGACAGAGTCTGGCCTCCTTGAAGGGGAAAGACCCCATTGCAGGGCTGCATCCAGCCCACAGCCCCACACAGGCCACAGAAGCCTGCAGGTGCAGGAGTGAGCCCAGAGGGTCTGGAGAACTGCCCTGCCTTTATACGAGAAATAAGAAACTATTGCTGTCTGAAGCCACCAAGTTTGAGGGCAGCGAGGTGTGCAGCGTGACACAGCATAACGAGCTCTGTCGTGTGCATTCAAGTGCACAGTGATCTGACCCTATCCCGCCCACGCCCCAACAGTGTGCCACCCATGCCAGTGTGGACCCCAGGTCCTGGCTTACTTGCTTTTTTTTTTTTTTTTTTGAGACAGAGTCTTGCTCTGTCACTAGGCTGGAGTGCAATGGCACGATCTCCCCTCACTGCAACCTCCACCTCCCAAGTTCAAGCGATTCTCCTGCCTCAGCCTCCCAAGTAGCTGGGATTACAGGCACCCGCCATCACGCCTGGCTAATTTTTGTATCTTTTGCAGAGACGGGGTTTCACCATGTTGGCCAGGCTGGTCTCAATCTCTTGACCTCGTGATCCACCTGCTTCGGCCTCCCAGTGTGCTGGGATTATAGGCATGAGCCATCGCGCCCGGCCGATTTGCTATCTTTTATGCTCGCAGTAGTGTCTGCCTGCTGAAACCTAACATCTGGTAGCTAGCTCAGCTCCTGCAGGGCCTCCTCCCTGTTCCAGGCCATACCAACCCACATCACTCAAATTCTTGTGACACTGGTCTGTACAACGCTCCTAGCCATTCACCTGTAGACCTGGGTTTTTTTTTTTTTTTAATTTTAATTTTTTTGAGACAGGGTCTTGCTCTGTCTCCTAGGCTGGAGTGCAGTGGTACCATCACAGCTCATTGCAGCCTCGAACTTCTGGACTCAAGCAATCTTCCCACCCCAGACTCCTGACAGGTAGGACCACAGGCGCATGCCACCATGCCCAGCTAATTTTTTTTTTTTTTGAGGCTGAGTCTCACTCTGTTGCCCAGGCTGGAGTGCAGTGGCATGATCTTGGCTCATTGCAACCTCTGCCTCCCAGGTTCAAGTGATTCTCCTGCCTCAGCCTCTCACGCAGTTGGGATCACAGGCACATGCCACCACGCCCGGCTAAATTCTGTATTTTTAGTAGAGACAGGGATTTACCATTTTGGCCAGGCTGGTTTTGAACTTCTGACCTCAGGTGATCTGTCCACCTCGGCCTCCCAAATTGCTGAGATTACAGGCGTGAGCCACCGCGCCTGGCCTGAGCTAATTTTTAAATTTTTTTTGTAGTGACGGGGTCTTGAATTCCTGGGCTAAAGCTATCCTCCTGCCTCAGACTCCCAAAGTGCTGGAATTACAGGCACGAGCCACCACGCCCAGCCTGCCTTGTGTTCTAACATAACTGTGGACTGCACACCTGGCAGCCTCAACTGTTTCCAAATTCTCACCAAGGACTTTACACATTTACCTACATTTCTCAATGGCTTCAGCAGAGGCACAACCAGATGGCCTGCATAAATTCTGGAAATACTTTCTGAAGTATATACTCCCCAGGAGGTGCTAAAGTGGCAAGAGCCCTCTGGGGAGAAGCCTTGTGAGCTGGAAGCTAAGCTGTAGGCAGCTCACTGGCTCACCTTGTAAAACTCTGCAGCTCATGCTAGAAAGAAAGAAAGAAAGAAAAAAAAAGAGGCAGCTCATGCTAGAAAGAAAATGCAGGTCACAGTGGTTTCCTTCACAAGGACATCTAAAGCAATGACTTTGTGGCCTTGTGACTAAGCAATCTTCGAGGGAGAGTCAGCAGTGCACAGCTCTGGCTCTCTGGAGGACAGGGGCACCTGCAGAAGTCACAGGGACCGCTGGAGGGCAAGGGAGTGAAATCCCAGACCTGCTGCACTTCCTGCTGCTGAAATCCCCGAAAGCACAGCAAGGCAGAAGAGAGTAAATGAGCAGTATACTTTTCCAGCGACTACACACAATGGTGCTCCTCCTCACCCAGAGTCCACAGTCTAGCCAGCTCACGCCCTTTCCTGGGGCAGGTTCATGCTGAGGGAGAGTGAGGCCACAGGTTTATTTTCAAAATATCAACAGGGAGCAACCAGTATGGCAAAAAAGATAAGAGGCTGGGTGTGGTGGCTCAAGTTTATAATCCTAGCACTTTGGGAGGCTGAGGGGGGTGGATTACCTGAGGTCAGGAGACCAGCCTGGCCAACATGGTGAAACCCTATCTCTACTAAAAATACAAAAATTAGCTGGGCATGATGGTGCACACCTATAATCCCAGCTACTTGGGAGGCTGAGGCAGAAGAATCGCTTGAGCCCAGGAGGCAGAGGTTGCAGTGAGCCAAGATTGTTCCACTGCACTCCAGCCTGGGCGACAGAGCAAGACTCTGTCTGAAAAGAAAAAAAAAAAAGAAAGAAAGAAGAGATAAGAAGAAGATGTAAAACTTGATCTGAAGCTGCCTTCAAATCTGTCAGAAACTACATTTCTACTTATGTTACTTGGTGACATAAGCAGAACCGTGGGAGAGGGTGAAACTGGGGTCTCAGTGTTTTGGGGTGATACTTGCTACATTTTGGGGAAGAACTGTCTTGACCATGTTAGAATTTGGTGATTACTAGCATTTTTAAGTTTTTAAGGTGATCACTGATGCATTTTAATCACAAAGACAGGCCAATACCAATACTCAAGTTAATTTTAAATGAAGCAGATAGCCTCCCTCCTTCCCTCCCTCTCTCTCTCTCTCTCTCTCTCTTTCTTTCTTTCTTTCCCTCTCTGGCCCAGGCTGCAATCTACTCGGCTTGCTGCTGCCCGCGCCACGGACTGCCTGGGACTGCCGGCGCCCGCCACCGCTGCCTGCCTTTTCTCCTTTGGATGCAGGCACGCGTTCGCCATCTTGGCCACGCTGGTCGCCAGCTCCTGACGCCGAGTGCTCTGCCCGCCTCAGCCTCCCGAGGTACTGGGACTACAGATGGAGTCTCGCTCACCCAGTGCTCGGTGTTGCCCGGGCTGGAGTGCGGTGGCGTGGTCTGGCCTCGCGACAGCCTCTACCCCCCGGCGCCTGCCTTGGCCTGCCAGGGTGCTGGGATTGCAGCCCCTGCCCGGCCGCCGCCCCATCTGGAAGGTGGGGAGCGCCTCTGCCCGGCCGCCCCGTCTGGGAGGTGAGGAGCGCCTCTGCCCGGCCGCCCCGTCTGGGAAGTGAGGAGCGCCTCTGCCCGGCCGCCCCGTCTGGGAAGTGAGGAGCGCCTCTGCCCGGCCACCCATCGTCTGGGAAGTAAGGAGCGCCTCTGCCCGGCCTCCCATCGCCTGGGAGGTGAGGAGCGCCTCTGCCCGGCCGCCCCGTCCGGGAGGAAGTGAGGAGCGCCTCTGCCCGGCCGCCCCGTCCGGGAAGAAGTGAGGAGCGCCTCTGCCCGGCCGCCCCGTCCGGGAAGAAGTGAGGAGCGCCTCTGCCCGGCCGCCCCGTCCGGGAGGAAGTGAGGAGCGCCTCTGCCCGGCCACCCATCATCTGGGAGGTGAGGAGCGCCTCTGCCCGGCCACCCATCATCTGGGAGGTGAGGAGCGCCTCTGCCCGGCCGCCCATCGTCTGGGAAGTGAGGTGCGCCTCTGCCCGGCCACCCATCGTCTGGGAAGTGGGGAGCGCCTCTGCCCGACCACCCATCGTCTGGGAAGTGAGGAGCGCCTCTGCCCGGCCACCTATCGTCTGGGAAGAAGTGAGGAGCGTCTCTGCCTGGCCGCTCCGTCTGGGAAGTGAGGAGCCCCTCTGCCCGGCCGCCCCGTGTCTGGGTAGAAGTGAGGAGCTCCTCTGCCTGGCCGCTCCGTCTGGGAGGTCTACCACGGAGGCCAGAAGCAATGTGGGGGCTGGACGTGGTGGCTCACGCCTGTGGTCCCGGCACTCTGGGGGGCGAGGCGGGTTGATCACTTCGGGCTAGGAGTTCGAGACCAGTCTGGCCAACTTGGCGAAACATGAAGAATACAACAGACAAACCAACCAACCAACTCAATGACAACAAAACAGGTCTACCCTGGAGTCATACTCTAATTTTTTCTATTTTCCTCCCTTTCTGATCCTTTATCCCACTTTCTTTTTCTTCCTCTTCCTTCTCCCTCTTCTTTGTCAAATAGAGGATTGAGTTATTATCACTGATCCATATAAAGTCCCTCTCTCATTTATTTTAACTCCCACCCCCATTTCTATTCCCCGACTTCCCATGTGCAACCTTCCTAATATGTTTGATACGCATCTTTTTGTTTGTATGTATTTTTAGAAAATGTTTATTGTTTTTGTATGCAAAAAATTAATTAAATGAAGCATATATTTTGAAATGAGAACCTAAGTCCAACTGTTTAATTTAGTTATTTCTCCATTCAGGCTAAAAAAAATTTCTATTTTTCTTTTTTGAGACAGGCCCTTACTCTGTTGCTCAGGCTGGGGTGCAGTGGCATGATCACAGCTCACTGTAGCCTCAACCTCCCAGGCTCAAGCGATCATCCCGCCACACACTCCTGAGTAGCTGGGACTACAGGCGCACACCACCACGTTCAGCTAATTTCATTCAAGTTAAAAATACTGTTTCTCATGTAACTATCAAAAGTGACACATCGGGAAAAAAAAGATGAAAAAAGTGATACATCTAAAGACAAGAAATTCTTTTATATACATAAAAGGAGAATAATTTCTGTGCCGTAGGACCCTAACTTATAAATGTCTTATGTACATGTTTTATATTTGTTAGTTTACCAAGAATTTGGTTTTAAAAGTAGAAAGCACGGTTTTATAGTTAAAAGGCATCACTTAGAGTAGCCTCGCTTTCATTCTATTGACTTGTTTCAAATACACTAATATCATTGTGTACTCTCATTGCAAAGTTCTGTAGATTAAACTGTGAACAATTTTTAACCACTTAAAGGCATTTAAAAATTCAATACTAAGCATTTAAAAATAATTAAATATTTACTGAGTGGCTTTATATATAATCAATTCAGAAAAACAGACTTACCATTTACAGCTTTCTCATAATTTTTCCCCAGGTTTATTAAATTTCGCAGCCCAGGATTGAACTGTTCCATAACATTCTGCCAAACAAACAAAACACACAAATTAATAAAATAAACAATAAACCGAGTCATCTTCAGATTTTGTCACTGTGTGGCCCAGGATAGCTATGGACGCCTAACAGCACAGTCTACAAAGCAATGAATGCTGATGTAAAAATAATGAAGCACACCTATTCCCTTACCTGATGGAACAGGGCTCACAGGTGGCAAGATGCCCATAACCCTGGTAGTTCTCAGTTGCCCAAGAGGCTGCCTGGAATCTGCTATAAGCAGAACAGACAGCAGGCATTCATGTCTCTACCATACCCTGCAGGGACTGTGGGCCTGGCATCCTCTTGGGTTTGAGTGGATTGCTAATGGTTCTCATTCTAGTGTTAAGGAATGCCTGTGCAGGATCAGCTACCTGTACTTAATTACAAAGGCAATGTTTTGAATAGATTTCAACGAATTTCTATCCACCAAATAGAAATTTCTGGGATATTTTGTTTTTACTCTGCCTAATTATAGGGGTGTGGGCGGGGAGGGACATGGAAGGGGGCGTTGGTGGCATGTTGCTGATGGCCCCAGGACACAGGCTTGCCTGGAAACTTCTTTCTGGGTGTCCCTGGCATTTTTCTTTTTTTTTTTTTTTTGAGACAGAGTCTCACTCTGTCACCCAGGCTGGAGTACAGTGGCACGATCTCGGCTCACTGCAACCTCCGCCTCCCAGGTTCAAGCAATTCTCCTGCCCCAGCCTCCCGAGTAGCTGGGATTACAGGAGCCCACCACCCAGCTAATTTTTATATTTTTAGTAGTGGCAGGGGTTTCACCATGTTGGCCAGGCTGGTCTCGAACTCCTGACCTCAGGTTATCTGCGTACCTTGGCCTCCCAAAATGCTGGGATTACAGGCATGATCCACTGTGCCCGGCCTCCCTGGCATTTTCCCACTAATTGGTTTATTCACTAAAGGTGTGTGGAGTAACTACCGTGGGCCAGACCCTGTGCACACAGCTAAGGATGAGAAGCCACAGTTTCCCTCTCATGGATTTCATGGTGCAGCCAGTGTCCAAGTTTCATTTTAACACATGTTATTCCTGTATCAGTAGAAAGTCATAAAGACAAATGCTAGGACAAGTATAAGACAAACAACTATGACATGGGTCTAAATTTTAAAATACCGTAACTTTGAAGTACAGACAATAAGTCATTCCTACGATACTCAGACTTCACGACTCACAACACATGGCAATTGTGTTTGTTCCGTCTAGGAACAATAAGCTTCACAATATTAATCACCCCAAAGAGACCATTCAAGTCTCATCAACCCCTTCCCCAAATGCATACTCCATTTATATAGGCGACCAGATGCAAAAAAGAATGAACAACTACCCAACATTCAAAGAGGCAGGTGCTTTACACACATACCCTTCAGAATAAATGAATCAGGAGGAGAGAGAGGACTCTTGTTTTTAATCAAACAGTGATAACAATGAAAAACAACCCATGCCTTGACCTTTCCATAGCCCTGGTCTTATGCCCGAGAGCACTTTCAACTACACTCTTGTATTTATTGCTACAGTTTTGAATATTCTTTTTTTTCCGCCCGATGATTGTCCCCCACCCAATGACAGGAAATTAGAAACTTCTTAGTTTTCTGTTTATCTACCTTAAACTTGTCCCCATGCTGTATTAGACTTGGCTGAGGCCTATCAGTGTTAGTTTTCAAATGTACAAAACTCTCAGCTAATCTCCTGTTCTGTTTTTCCCTTGACTTCCTCTAAGGACTCTCCACCATCTTGCTCAGTGTGGCTTGACTGTCACGGTTGCCCTAGCATGGCCCTCCTGGTGGCCTGTGGCAGAGCTCGTCAGCCAGGTAGGTCCACGTCTTCCTCTTTCTCCAAAATGGAGATCACACTCCAAAAATGATCTAAGAACTAATGCGTGAGAGGTAAATCTGAGTCCCCAGGTGTCCGAAATTATCTTTACCTTGAAGTTTGTTTGCTATTTTGCTGAGTAGAGCAGAGTAGATTGAAACTATTTTCTCTAGAATTTTTAAGACATCAGTTGGTCAGGCGTGATGGCTCATGCTTGTGATCCCAGAACTTTGGAAGGCTGAAGTGGGAGGATCACCGCTTGAGCCCAGGAGTTCGAGACCAACCTGGACAACATATCGAGACTCCCATCACTACAATAAATAAAAACAACAGGGATGGTGGCTTGTGCCTGTGGTCCCAGCTACTTGGGAAGCTGAGGTGGGAGGATCACTTGAGCCCAGGAGTTTGAGGCTGCAGTTAGTTGTGATTGCACCACTTCACTCCAATTTGGGTGACAGAGTGAGGATATGTCTCAAAAAAAAAAAAAAAAAAAAAAAAAAAAGAGAGAGATATTACTGCACTGTCTTTAGCATCTGGGTCTGCTGAAGTCAGCTGCCATTTCTTCCTATGTGACTTTTTTTTAAAGCTTATTTCTGGAAGCCTTCTCTTTATTCCTGTGTTCTGAAATTGCACCATGCTCTGTCCCAGCGTTTGTTTTTTCATTTATTTTACTAGACACTCAGTGGGACCCCTAGCCATGTGAAAAATTATGTCCTTCAGGTCCAAATATCATTCCCGTTTTATTTCTTGTCTCTTCATTCTTTCTGGAACTCTGATGAAGATTTTATATATCCTGGATTTATCCTCTAATCTTTTTTGATTTTCCACTTTTGGTAGTTTTATTCTATACCTCTAACAGATATCCTCAACTTTATGTTCCAATTCTATTTTTTTAATGTGATATATCTTAATTTCTAAGAGCATGTTCATGTTTCTTGATTGCTCTTTTTGTTTTGGTTTGGTTTTTGAGATGGAGTTTCACTCCGTTGCCCAGGCTGGAGTGCAGTGGTGTGATCCTGGCTCACTACAACCTTGGCCTCCCAGGCTCAAGTGATCCTCCTGCCCCAACCTCCCAAGTAGCTGGGATCACAGGCATGCGCCACCATGCCTGGCTAATTTTTTGTATTTTTGGTAGAGATGGGGTTTTGTCATGTTGCCCAGGCTGGTCTAGAACTCCTGAGCTCAAGCAATCCACCCGCCCTGGCCTCCTAAAGTGCTGGGATTACAGGTGTGAGCCACTGCGCCCAGCCTTTTGATTGCTTCTTTTTAAAAGTACTCTCCTGTTCTTGTTTTTATAGATGCAGTATCTTCTCCTGTCTGAATTATAATTTTTTGGTGTGTTTTATTCCAGTTCCCATATGATCTCCTGATTACCTTTCACTGTTTGATATCCCTGTCTTTCATGTTAGAGACTCTCCTCAAACGTGTGGTGATCCCTGACGGTCAGTTTGTATTTAGGCGTGTAGCCCACTACTGCCGGCTGGAAGCTGTGGGTGTGTGCACAGGGTAGTGGCTGACTTGCTGGCTTCATTCCAAGTGAATGGCCACTCTACAGTCATCAGGGGCCACTGGGCTTCTGCTGAGAAGTTTCTAATTTCCTGTCACTGGGTGGGGGACAATCATCGGATGGTCAGCTTTCGCAGTCAGGAAGGGGGCCGGGACTGGACAGTTCGGAGCTGATTTTCAGGGAATTCCTCTGTTTTCAGCTCAGAGTTCTGCCTCCTCTACCCTTAGCTGCTGTTTCCAAGTCTGGAGCACCTCAGATTATCCTGAGGTTAAATCTCTGCTCTGCCAGAGGGAGCGGCTGGTGGTGGTGGCTGGGGTAGGGAAGGGAAGCCAGGAGCTCCGCCACCCTGTGCACCAGACTCCGATTCCCGCCCCCACCTTCTGCGGCCCGGTCCTCAGCCTCTGGGGCCCCCAGGGTGAATGGCTCAGTTTCCAGACTCCTTTCCCCAGGTTCTTCAGGCTCTCTGAGGTCACTGAGCACTCTCTGTCCATTTTCTATCACCCCAGATTTCTTTAGGTCTCTTGTCAAGGGATGTTTTCCAGGTCTTTTTGCACTATGGATTTATTGGGTATTGTTTTTCATTCCTTTGCCATCATTTTAATGGGTTCTCAAGCGGAAGAAAATAAAATACACAAGGTGCCTCTCCCATGCCTGCCTGGAAGCCCGCTCACCTGGTATCACTAGACGCAGTCAGGTGCTTGGCACCTATGCGCAACCAGTGGCCAGGAAGCCCCAGAGCCAGCCAACTCCCCCACGATCCTCTCTACAAGATGGCAAAGCCTCAGTACGTAGCCACAGCTGCTCTTTTTCTTTTCTTTGCTTTTTTTTTTCTTTTCTTCCCTCCCTCCCTTCTTCCCTCCTTTCTTCCTCCTTCTCTGAGACAGGGTTTTGATCTGTCGTGCAGGCTGGAGTGCAGTGGCATGATCACCACACACTGTAGCCTCAAACTCTTGTGCTCAAGTGATCCTCCTGTCTCAGCTTCCCGAGTAGCTGGGAGGTGTGTGCCACCATGCCCAGGTAATTAATTTTTTTTTTTTTTTTAGAGACAGGGTCTTGCTATGTTGTCCAGGCTGGTCTGTACACAGCTGTTATTTCTGTCATCTCTTCTCAATTCTTTTGTTTTGGGCTTTTTTGAAATAGTTTAAGACTCATAAGAGTTGTAAAAATAATACACAGAGTTCCCAGGTATGCTTCCTGCAATTGTATCTCCTATAACCATAGTATATTATCAAACCCAGGAAACTGTCACTGCTACAGTTCTATTAACTCAACTACAGACCTTATTTGGATTTTCCCATTTTTTTATCACTCATTTTTGGGGGAGGGTTTCATCATTTCTTTTTTCGAGACAGAGTCTTGCTCTGTTGCCCAGGTTGGAGTGCAGTGGTACGATCTCAGCTCACTGCAACCTCTGCCTCCCGGGTTCAAGCAATTCTCCTGCCTCAGCCTCCTGAGTAGCTGGGATTATAGGTGCGCACCACCATACCTGGCTTTTTTTTTTTTTTTTTTTTTTTTGAGATGGAGTCTCGCTCTGTCACCCAGGCTGGAGTGCAGTGACACAATCTCGGCTCACTGCAAGCTCCGCCTCTGGGGTTCACGCCATTCTCCTGCCTCAGCCTCCCGAGTAGCAGGGACTACAGGCACCCACCACCACGCCTGGCTAATTTTTTGTATTTTTAGTAGAGACGGGGTTTCACTGTTAGCCGGGATGGTCTCGATTTCCTGACCTTGTGATCCGCCTGCCTCGGCCTCCCAAAGTGCTGGGGATTACAGGTGTGAGCCACCGCGGCCAGCCTAATTTTTGCATTTTTAATAGAGATGGAGTTTTGCCATGTTGGTCAGGCTGGTCTTGAACCCCTGACCTCAGATGATCCACCTGCCTCGGCCTCTCAAAGTGCTGGGATTACAGGCGTGAGCCACTGCGCCTGGCCAGGTTTCATCATTTCTATGAATTTTATCATACACGTAGGTTGCTACGACCATCACCGCAAGCAAAATATGGAACCGTTCCACTAACACACACACACCTCTTTTGTGCCACCACTTAATAATCACACCCTCCTCACCAATCCTCACCTCTGGCAATTCCTGAGCTCAGTCTATGATTCTGTCATTGTGAGAATGCTATATAAAAGGAATCATGGCCAGGCGTGGTGGCTCACGCCTGTAATCCCAGCACTTTGGGAGGCCAAGTTGGGCAGATCACCTGAGGTCAGGAGTTCAAGACCAGTCTGGCCAACAAGGTGAAACCCCGTCTCTACTAAAAAATACAAAAATTAGCGGGCTGGTGGTGTGTGCCTGTAATCCCAGCTGCTCAGGAGGCTGAGGCCGGAGAATTGCTTGAATCTGGGAGGCAGAGGTTGCAGTGAGCTGAGACTGTGCCATTGCACTCCGGCCTGGGTGACAGAGTGAGACTCCATCTCAGAAACAAACCAAAACAAAAAAAGGAATCATGGGAGGCCGAGGCGGGTGGATCACAAGGTCAGAAGATCGACACCATTCTGGCCAACATGGTGAAACCCCGCCTCTGCTAAAAATACATGAATTAGCTGGGTGTGGTGACATGTGCTTGTAATTCCAGCTACTTGGGAGGCTGAGGCAGGAGAATCCTTTGAACCTAGGAGACGGAGGTTGCATTGAGTTGAGATCGCACCACTGCACTCTAGCCTGGTGACAGAGCGAGACTCTGTCTCAAAAAAATAACAAAAAAGGAATCGCATCGTATGTGGCATTTTAAGATTTGCCCTTTTCACCCAGCACAATGCCTTAAGATGTTTCCAAGTTGTTGGATGTAGTTTATCACTTTTTTTTTTCTTTTGGCTAGTAGCATTCCATGGTATGGATATATTGCAGTTTGTTTATCCACATACTTGTTGAAGACCTGGCTTGTTTCCAGGTTTTGACAATTCCAAGCAAAGCTGCTATGAGCGATCACATACAGGTTTTTATGTGAGCTTACGTTTTCGTATCTCTAGGATAACCTAGAGAAGCCATTGAACCTGGGGGTTCAATGGCTGCATCATATGGTAGGCACGTGTTTAACTTTTTAAGAAACTGTCAAACTTTTTTTTTTCAGAACAGCTGCACCATTTTACTTCCCAATTAGCACTCTGAGATTTCACTCATTTTCAAAATCTGATAATTTCATTAGCACATGGCTACTTTCTAATTAAAAGATAAAACTATTTTAAAGTTACTGAAAATTCTTACAGGCCATGCGTGGTGACTCATGCCTGTAATCCCAAGCACTCTGGGAGGCCGAGGGAGGTGGGTTGTTTGAGCTCAGGAGTTCGGGACCAGCCTGGGCAATATGGTGAAACCCCATCTCTACCAAAAATACAAAAATTTGCTGGGTGCGGTGGTGGGTGCCTGTATTCTCAGCTACTCGGGAGGCTGAGGTAGGAGAACTGCTTGAACCCAAGAGACGGAGGTAGCAGTGAGATCGTGACACTGCACTCTAGCCTGGGCGATAAAGCGAGACCCTGTCTCGAAAAATAAAATAAAATTCGTATGATATTCTTATGAGGCTGGGTGTAGGTAAAAATATAAGAAAACTGACAGAGAGCTAACCCTGCTCAATAATGTATGAGCACCACAGAAAGAAGCCCAGATCTGTTCTTTCCTGCGGATATTCCTTCTCCAAATACAATAGGAGGAAGGTCTCATTTGATTTCCTGATATAATTCTTTTTTTTTTTTTTTTGAGACAGAGTTTTGCTCTGTCGCCCAGGCTGGAGTGCAATGGTGCCATCTCGGCTCACTACAACCTCCACCTCCCGGGTTCACGCAACTCTTGTGCCTCGGCCTCCCAAGTAACTGGGATTTACAGGCGCCTGTTACCACACCCAGCTAATTTTTGTTTTTTTAGTAGAGATGGTGTTTCACCGTGTTGCCCAGGCTGGTTTTGAACTCCTGACTGCAGGTGATTCACCTGCCTCGGCCTCCCAAAGTGCTGGGATTACAGGCATGAGCCATCACACCCAGCCAATTTCCTGATATAATTCTTAAAATGTTCACATATAACCCTAACATCTTAAAATACCAAGAACAACAAATTAATGAGAACTTCCACAGTTAACACCATACACAAATCCCTATCCAAATGATTCTACCAGAGGGGGAAAAAAAAAGTTCAACTAAGACTTGAGACTAGGCTGGGCGCAGTGGCTCACGCCTGTAATCCCAGCACTTTGGGAGGCCGAGGCGGGTGGATCACGAGGTCAAGAGATCGAGACCATCCTGGCCAACATGGCGAAACCCCACCTCTACTAAAAACACAAAAATTAGCCAGGCATGGTGGCGGGCGCTTGTAGTCCCAGCTATTCAGGAGGCTGAGACAAGAGAATCCCTTGAACCCAGGAGGCGGAGGTTGCAGTGAGCTGAGATTGCGCCACTGCACTCCAGCCTGGCAACAGAATAAGGCTCCATCTCAAAAAAAAAAAAAAAAAAAAAAAAAGATTTGAGACTACAGTTTGTAGTCAAGACTGAGTTTTTAAGCTTGAAAAGTTCAACATATATACTTCTTTATTACTGTACTTAGGTTCAGCTACAGAAATGTTTCCTCCCAGAAATTTTGGCTTTTTTTTTTTTTTTTTTTTGAGACAGAGTCTCGCAACTGTCGCCCAGGGAGTGCAGTGGCGCGATCTCAGCTCACTGCAAGCTCCGCCTCCTGGGTTCACGCCATTCTCCTGCCTCAGCCTCCTGAGTAGCTGAGACTACAGATGCCCACCACCATGCCCAGCTAATTTTTTGTATTCTTAGTAGAGAGGGGGTTTCACCACGTTAGCCAGGATGGTCTCAATCTCCTGACCTCGTGATCCGCCCGCCTCGGCCTCCCAAAGTGCTGGGATTACAGGCGTGAGCCAGCGCGCCTGGCCAATTTTGATCTTTTTAACAGTGGAAAATCCATTCCTATATTGGCTCTTGGCCATTCACCTAGTTATTTTAGCTGAAGTACATGTTATTTTTAAACCCAGGGACAAAAAAGCAATGCTGCCTTTGTATTCCAAAATCTGTAAAGTTGGCCGGGCGCGGTGGCTCACGCTTGTAATCCCAGCACTTTGGGAGGCCGAGGCGGGTGGATCCCGAGGTCAGGAGATCGAGACCACGGTGAAACCCCGTCTCTACTAAAAATACAAAAAATTAGCCAGGCATGGTGGCGGGCGCCTGTAGTCCCAGCTACTCGGAGAGGCTGAGGCAGGAGAATGGCGTGAACCCGGGAAGCGGAGCTTGCAGTGAGCCGAGATTGTGCCACTGCACTCCAGCCTGGGCGACAGAGCGAGACTCCGTCTCAAAAAAAAAAAAACAAAATCTGTAAAGTTTTATAGTAGTTGTGGGTGCACTTGTGAATAGAAAGGGTCCCACATTTTGGGGAAGAGCTGTAGTTGAGGCAAAGGTCAGTGCTACTGCAAGGCTTGTGAAGACCTGAATTGTTAAACAGCCTACAATGTTAAGAGTCATCAGGAGTAACGAACAAATCCATTTTAAGTTTGGCACTAAGAATTAAAGGGCTTAGGATACCAAGTGAATCTTAACAAAGTGAACAGAAAAAGCATAAATGGGCCAAGCAGCACTGTCACTAAGAAAAAAAAATAGCAATAGCTTAGTCTATATCTCTATCAATTACTGCCTGGCAAGGAGGATGCTCTGCCAAACTGGTTTTAACCAGAATGAGTTTCATTTCCATCCAGGGAAGGGCATGCATAGTTATGGTTGCACAATACATTCTAGACTAATAGTAATATCACTCTTCTACTTGTGCTGAGTCGCATAAAAAGAAGCTTGGTTCTACCGCAAAACCTTAGCGGTATTGGAAAATCAGTGATTAGCTATTCTAAATAAAATGTTGGAGAACAGTTCCGCTGGAACCAGCACACACTATCCACCAGATTTCTAGCTGCCCTGTTTACCTCGGCATTTCTACTGCCTCTGTAGAGTTACAGATCATAATTATGAATTATGAATAATTATGAGAAATGAATGATGCAATCTTATGATGGTTTTAACTTCCTTAGCATTTGGGCTTTTTATAACTCATTTTCAAAGAACGACCAATATGGAACTATACATAAATTAACTGTGTACATTTATAATAAAGTATACATTAATTCAATTATGACTAGCCAGATAAGCTGAGCAGACTTTAAACTTCTAAAAATTAGTTTCTCTTTTAGTTTCTTTTTTTCTTTTTGAGACGCAGTCCCGCTCTGTCTCTCAGGCTGGAGTGCAGTGGCACTATCTCGGCTCACTGCAAGCTCTGCCTCCCGGGTTCACGCCATTCTCCTGCCTCAGCCTCCCAAGTAGCTGGGACTACAGGTGCCCACCACTGCACCTGGCTAGTTTTTTGTATTTTTAGAGAGATAGGGTTTCACCATGTTAGCCAGGATGGTCTCGATCTCCTGACCTCCTGATCCACCTGCCTCGGCCTCCCAAAGTGCTGGGATTAAAGGCGTGAGCCATCGCGCCCGGCCCTCTTTTAGTTTCTTTTAGTAGTTCTGTAGAAGCTGGGTGTGGTGGCTCACGTCTGTAAGCCCAGCACTTTGGGAGGCGAGGCGGCCGGATCACCTGAGGTCAGGAGTTTGAGACCAACCTGGGCAACGTGGTGAAACCCCCTCTCTACTAAAAATACAAAAATTAGCTGGGCGTGGGGGCGGGCGCCTGTAGTCCCAGCTACTCAGCAGGCTGAGGCAGGAGAATTACTGGAATCCAGGAGGTGGAGGTTGCAGTGAGCTGAGATGGCGCCACTGCTCTGCAGCCTGGGTGACAGAACGAAACTCAGTCTCAAAAAAAAAAAAAAAAAAAAAAAAGTTCTCTATATGAACAAGGACAAATTATTTGATATTTCAGTGCTTTGTTTTTCTCAGCTAAAAGTGTAACATTTATGATAAATAAGCATTAAAAGTGATTTAAGAATCTCTAAGTAAATATGCAGTTCTGTGGCTTGTAATGTATGTATCCTTGAAATTTCATATATTATTTTATTCTATACGATCTCATACAAATTAACCGAGTGATATCACAAATCTTCAAACCAATAAGGTACATTCTAGTGTCATGTAGCAAAAATAGCTGTAACAAGGGTTAACTGAGGATATGTTAAGATTGATTTTGGGTTTTTTGTTTTTTTTTTTTGAGACACAGTGTCGCTGTGTCTCCCAGGCTGGAATGTAGTGGCCAGTGGCCTGATCTCGGCTAACTGCAACCTCTGCCTCCTGAGTTCAAGCAATTTTTGTGCCTAAGGAGTAGTTGGGATTACAGGCACCCACCACCATGCCCAGCTAATTTTTGTATTCTTAGTAGAGATGGGGTTTTGCCATATTGGCCAGGCTGGTCTCGAGCTCCTGACCTCAGGTGATCTGGCCGCCTTGGCCTCCCAAAGTGCTGGGACTACAGGCATGAGCCACCACACCCAGTCAAGATCAATTTTATTTGTAGGAAATCTTGCTTCCTTCTTCCTTGAGTGTTGCTGGACGCTGCTGTTCCTGGACTAACATCACCAATACTCGATCACCTGCTCTTCCTTTAGGGACAGTATTAGTAAGCAAATCTGGCAAGGAGACAGCTGCCTGTGGGCTAACAGATGGTCACAAGAGTCATGCTGCTCATACTCATCATGAATTTGGAGCACAAGCCAAGTACAGAAACATTAGACAACTGAGATGTTTCTCTTTGAGGTATTGAGTTAGATCAGAAATACTCATTGAAATATATAAACCCACAAAAATGCTTTTTGTTGGTCAAATATGAGTAATGCTTTGGCTACCTATTGGTCTATATTAGCTATTAGCTATCTTTCATTATGTATTAGTTTGCATTATCTATAACTTATAAGATGCCATCTCAATAGCAATGGGCCTGGAAGGTGTGGGGAACTTGGCGGAAAGAAAATTTGGCCTTGAATTCTTGGGCAAATCACATCATCATCTCTGCGAGCCTCTGGAAAGCCTGAGTCTCTTCCTGTCTACAATAGGAATCATGATACTTTCTAGCTCATGAGAGGCATGAGGATTCAGTGAGGTAGCTTAACATTACGGAGTGCTTATCATGTACTCTGCAAGCACTTGATAGCACTTGATACTCAGTACACACTGAACCAACTGTAGTAATTAATATTCTAAGAGAAAAGCTCTAAAATATGAGTCAAGTCTCCAAACAGAGGAACACTCCTATTTACACAGGTATCTCCAAGAACCTCCACTTCCTGTTAAATGGCATCAGCTCTTCCACCCTGGTGTCATCGTCAGGACAAGGGAGATCATGAACACAGCACCTCTAGAGAAGTGTACGGGACAAAGGACATTGAAGGTGTTATGATCTTCTGCTTTGTTCAGTTGAGAACATTTTATTTATTCTGAGATAGGGTCTTGCTCTGTTGCCCAGGCTGGAGTATAGAGGCAAGAACATGGTTTACTGCAGCCTTGACCTCCTGAGATCAAGCACTCCTCCCACCTCAGCCTCCTGAGTAGGTGGGACTACAGACGCATACCACCATATCCGGCTAATTTTTGTAGAGATGGGGTCTTGCTATGTTGCCCAGGCTGGTCTTGAACTCCTGGACTCAAGCAATCCTCCTACCTCAGCCTTCCAAAGTGCTGGGATTACAGGTGTGAGCCACCATATCTGGCCTTAGAAATTTGTGTCATTACTTTTTTCCATTTGAGGCACATTTTAACATTTACAGAGGGCTACTATGAATCCGGCTCTATATCTAACATTTTACATGGATTGTCTCAACTGATCCTAACATTGTGGCTGTTATTAACCCCACTTTATAGACAAGATACCAAAGCTTTGAAATGTGAATTTTAAAACCCTGCTGAAGGTCCTACCAGCAGCAAGAGGTGAGGTGGAGTCAACTCCAGGCAGTTTACCTACTGGCCTTTGCCTTTGCGTGAGGCCTCAATAGTTCCTTCAAATGAATGGTGAAAAAAAGTGAGATGAAAATGCATTTTATGAGGTCAGAGCACAGACATATTTTGGTATGAGAGATTGTAGGTGTCTCTACAGTACTTTTTTTTTTTCTTTTTAGACGCTTTCTTGTAATCTTACTCCTGATTTTTGGTGAATATAATTAATCTAACAGCATAATGTGGAGCAATTCTGCCTGGGCAAACAAATATGTCTGACCCTCCCTCTCCGTTTCTTTCCCATAAAAAAAAAAAGATAAATAAAATGGAAGAAAGAAAAAGGGGAATCTGGCCAGGCATGGTGGCTAATGCCTATAATCCTAGCACTTTGGGAGGCCAAGGTGGGAGGATCGCTTGAGGTCAGAGGTTCAAGACCAGCCTGAGCAACATAGCAAAACCCTCTACCAAAAATTCAAAAAATTAGCTGCGTGTAGCAGTCTGTACCTGTGGTCCTAGCTACTTGGGAGGCTGAGGCAGAAGAAGTACTTGACCCCAGGATGCGGAGGTTGCAATGAGCCGAGACTGCGCCATTGCACTCCAGCTTGGGTGACACAGTGAGACCTTGTCTCAAAAAAAAAAAAAAAAAAGAAAAAAAAAATGGCTGGGTGTGGTGGCTCATGCTTGTAATCCCAGTACTTTGGGAGGGTGAGGCGGGTGGATCATGAGGTCGGGAGTCCGAGACCAGCCTGGCCAACATAGTGAAACCCCATCTCTACTAAAAATACAAAACTTAGCCGGGTGTGGTGGTGAGAGCCTGTAATCCCAGCTACTTGGGAGGCTGAGGCAGGAAAATCACTTTAACCTGGGAGGCGGAGGTTGCAGTGAGTCGACATCCGCCCACTGCACTCTAGCCCAGGCAACAGTGCAAGACTCCGTCTAAAAAAAAAAAAAAAAAAAAAAATTTGTGAGAGTGTGTAGAATCCACAACCACCTGTAGTCCCCACAAGAATTACTAACAGTTGGCTAGGCACGGTGGCTCACACCTATAATCCCAGCACTTTGGGAGGCCGAAGCTGGCAGATCACCTGAGGTAAGGAGTTCGAGACCAGCCTGACCAATATGAAGAAACCCTGTCTCTACTAAAAATACAAAATTAGCCGGGCATGGTGGCGGGCACCTGTAATCCCAGCTACTCAGGAGGCTGAGGCAGCAGAATCGCTTGAATGTGGAAGGTGGAGTTTGTGGTGATTGCGCCTCTGCACTCCAGCCTGGGCGACAAAAGTGAAACTCCATCTCAAAAGAAAAAAAAAGAAAAAAGAAAAAAAAATTACTAACAGTTAACAGTCACACTGGTTCCCTTTGCTGAAAAAGCACTAAAGGACTAGAGATAAAAGGACAGGATGCCTTAGTCACCCCATCCCAAGTCTCATACCCTTTCTTTTCTCCCCTGGGGGAGCCACTAATTTGGACTGCTGTTAAATATCTAGCCGATATTTTATATTTTCACACACACGCACATATTTAGTCAAGATAAAATTTTGCTTTGTGTGTTAAAAAATACTTACACAAATCCTTAAACGGTATCACATAATACATTTCACGCTTACATCTTACTTCTTTATTCAGTGATATACTTCTGAGATCTGCTCACCTTGGTCTGTACTGACCAAGGTTCTTCCTATTTAACTTCTACACGGTATCCCTTTATGATGGTTTAAGTATCCATGTAGCAAAGCTACAGTATTCAGTCAATTAAACACTAATCTAGGCTGGACATGGGAGATCATGCCTGTAATCCCAGCACTTTGGGAGGCTGAGGCAGGAGGACTGCTTGAGCCCAGGAGTTGAGATCAGTCTGGGCAACATAGTGAGACCCCGTCTCTACCAAAAACAACAAAAAAAATTAGCCAGGTGGGGTGGTATGGCGTGTGCTTGTGGTCCCAGCTACTTAGAGGCTGAGGTGGGAGAATTGCTTGAGCCAGAGAGGTCGAGGTTACAGCGAGAGACATCGCACAACCGTACTCCAACCTGAGCAACAGAGGGAGACCTTGTCTCAAAAAACAAAATAAAACCAACCCACTGGCTGGGACCGGTGGCTCATGCCTGTAATCCCAGCACTTTGGGAGGCCGAGGCGGGCAGAACACCTGAGGTCAGGAGTTCGAGACCAGCCTGACCAACATGGAGAAACCCCATCTTTACAAAAAAAAAAAAAAAAAAAAGCTGGGTGTGGTGGCACATGCCTGTAATCTCAGCTACTCGGGGGGCTGAGGCAGGAAAATCACTTGAACCCGGGAGGCGGAGGTTGTGGTAAGCTGAGATTATGCCATTGCACTCCAGTCTAGGCAACAAGAACAAAACTCCATCTCAAACAACAAATCAACCCACTAATCTAACACAGTGTTGTCTAAACACAGTGTTGCTATGAAGGTATTTTGTAGATATGGTCAACATCTACACTACAACTTTTTTTTTTTTTTTTTTTTTTTTTTTTTTTTTTTTTGAGACGGAGTCTCGCTCTGTCACCCAGGCTGGAGAGCAGTGGCGCGATCTCGGCTCACTGCAACCTCCGCCTCCCGGGTTCACGCCATTCTCCTGCCTCAGCCTCTCCGAGTAGCTGGGACTACAGGCGCCCGCCACCACGCCCGGCTAATTTTTTGTATTTTTAGTAGAGACGGGGTTTCACCGTGGTCTCGATCTCCTGACCTCGTGATCCGCCCGCCTTGGCCTCCCAAAGTGCTGGGATTACAAGCGTGAGCCACCGCGCCCGGCTACACTACAACTTTTATTTAAAGTTGACTTTAAATAAAAGAGATTATCTTCAATAATCAGGGTGAGTGTAATCTAATCAGTCGAAAGCCTTAAGGACAAACTAAGGTTTCCCTAAGGAAGAAGATATTCTGCTTAAGGGCTATAGAGTCAGCTCCCAGGCTGCCCTACAGATCTTGGACTAGTCAGCCCCACAATCATGGAAGCCAATTTCTTGAAATAAATCTTTTCACTTATATATAGATATACATATATACATATATCCCATCATGTAAAGAGACTGCATTTTACCCATCTATTTCTTGACTGACAGGTATTTACATGGCTTAGGAGCTTCTGCTAATGACAACGACGTGGTAAGGAATGATACATGTCTCCTTGTACATACAGGTAACAATTTACCCAGAAACAGAACTGCAGAGACAGAGAGTATGTGACAGATTTCTCCATTTTGTTAGATACTCCCAAACTTGAAGACGACAACTGTAGCCATTTCCATGCCAGAAACCACTGTGTCAAAGTACCGTTTTGCCACGTTCTCCCCAACACTTGGTACTGTCATACTTTTTGCCTGTTTGATAGGCAAACAATAGTATCTTTTAAAAAGTACCATACACTAGGCCAGGCCCAGTGGCTCACGCCTGTAATCCCTGCACTTTTGGAGGCCATGGCGGGCGGATCACCAGAGGTCAGGAATTCGAGATCAGCCTGGCTAACATGGTGAAACCCCATTTCTACTAAATATACAAAATTAGCTGGGTGTGGTGGCGGGTGCCTGTAGTCCCAGCTACTCAGGAGGCTGAGGCAGGAGAATCACTTGAACCTGGGAGGCAGAGGCTGCAGTGAGCCAAGATCTCACCACTGACTCTCCAGCCTGGGCGACAGAGTGAGACTCAATCTCAAAAAAAAAAAAAAAAAAAAAAAAGGCCAGGTGGCTCACATCTGTAATCCCAGCACTTTGGGAGGCCGAGATGGGCAGATCACCTGAGGTCAGGAGTTCGAGACCAGCCTGGCCAACACATAGTGAAACCCCATCTCTACTAAAAAAATACAAAAATTAGCTGGGCGTAGTGGTGCATGCCTGTAGTTCCAGCTACTTGGGAAGCTGAGACAGGAGAATCGCTTGAACCTAGGAGGCGGAGGTTGCAGTGAGCTGGGACTGTGCCACTGCACTCCAGCCTGGGCGACAGAGTGAGACTCTGTCTCTCAAAAAAAAAAAACCCCAAAAACGAACAACAAAAAAGTACCATACACTATTTCTCATCAGCATCAAAAAATAACACATCGGCTGGGCGCGGTGGCTCAAGCCTGTAATCCCAGCACTTTGGGAGGCCGAGGCGGGCGGATCACGAGGTCAGGAGATCGAGACCATCCTGGCTAACACGGTGAAACCCCGTCTCTACTAAAAATACAAAAAATTAGCTGGGCGTGGTGGCGGGCGCCTGTAATCCCAGCTACTCAGGAGGCTGAGGCAGGAGAATGGCATGAACCCGAGAGGTGGAGCTTGCAGTGAGCCGAGATCGTGCCAGTGCACTCCAGCCTGGGGGACAGAGAAAGACTCCGTCTCAAAAAAAAAAAAAAAACACATCACTGGAAATAGCTAAGCATGGGGAAAGAAATGATGAAAGGTAGTTTCCTGGTGTGTTTTAGCCTCAGTTCTCACGTCTATCATAAGTGAATGTCATCAGTGACTTCTGTCCTTTTAACACAGGGTGGGAAGAGGCATTGAAAGCCGGGACATTCCCTGTAGCTGCATGCTTCACCTGGGTTTGGGCTGAGGCACACTGGCCTCTGGGCTGTTCTCCAAACAGGTCACATCCATTCCCACAAACTCTCAGAGACACCTTCCTTGGCCTCTTCCACAAATGGTGGCAACCCCAGCCTCTCTCTAGCTCTGTTCCTGGCTTCTCTTTCTTTAAAGTGCTTATCATACTGTATAAGATATTCCCTGTTTACTCTCTGTCTCCTTGGTAGAAACTACATGTAATCAAGGCTAGGGATCTTTTTTTTTTAGACTGAGTCTTGCTCTGTTGCGCAGGCTGGAGTACAGTGGTGTGACCTCGGCTCACTGCAACCTCTGCCTCCCAGGTTCAAGCAATTCTCGTACCTCAGCCTCTCCAGTAGCTGGGACTATAGGCACACACCACCACGTCCATGGCTCAGCACTTTGGGAGGCCAAGGCAGAAGGCTCACTCTTTTTTTTTTTTTTTTTTTGAGATGGAGTCTCGCTCTGTCGCTCAGGCTGGTGTGCAGTGGCGTGATCTCGGCTCACTGCAACCTCCGCCTCCCAGTTCAAGCAATTCTGCTGCCTCAGCTTCCCAAGTAGCTGGGACTACAGGCGTCTGTCACCACGCCTGGCTAATTTTTTGTATTTTTAGTAGAGACTGGGTTTCACCGTGTTAGCCAGGATGGTCTCAACCTCCTGACCTCGTGATCTGACCTCGTGGTTGGCCAGGCTGGTCTCGAATTCCTGACCTCAGGCGATCCGCCCACTTCGGCCTCCCAAAGTGCTGGGATTACAGGCATGAGCCACCGAGCCTGGGCAAAGCTAGGAATCTTAATGTAACCACCACCGCATTTCCAGCACCAAGAACACTGCGTGGATCATCTGATTAATGCCTCACAGTGTCCTCAGCAGGTTCTGACATCTGTATTTCATAAGAGACGGCTGCACCCATGGATGAACCAGCTGCAGGCTGTACCTTCAGCTCCACCAGCTCATCTGAACACATCACTACAGACACAAAGGCCCCGTGGGCCAATTAGCCTCAAAAATTGAGCATTAGATAATGGTGCCACTGCTTGCAACTTCCCTAGCTCAAGGCGATAACTCCAGCCAAGGTTCACAAAAGCTGCCAGGCTCAGCCTTCTACCTACTAAGTCCTAACAGGCTTACAAATCTGCAAATACAGCCGGGCGCGGTGGCTCACGCTTGTAATCCCAGCACTTTGGGAGGCCGAGGCGGGTGGATCACGAGGTCAGGAGATCGAGACCACGATGAAACCCTGTCTCTACTAAAAATACAAAAAATTAGCCAGGCGTGGTGGCGGCCGCCTGTAGTCCCAGCTACTCGGAGAGGCTGAGACAGGAGAATGGCGTGAACCCGGGAGGCGGAGCTTGCAGTGAGCCGAGATTGCGCCACTGCACTCCAGCCTGGGCGACAGAGCGAGACTCCGTCTTAAAAAAAAAAAAAAAAAAAAAAAAAAAAAACAAATCTGCAAATACCAGGGCTATCTGTGAATTTTGCTTCCCAATCTTATGTTTTTCTAAGCTGTCATTTAAATTACCTGTTAAATACAAGGCATTAATGTGGCCTCTTAAAAAAAATCTTGTTTAGAAACAACCCACATGTCCATCAACTGGTGAATGAACAAAATGTGGTATATCCATTTAATAGATTATTATTCAGCCACAAAAAGAGGAATAAAATATTAAGACACTCTACAACATGGATAAAACCATTACGCTAAGAAGCCAGTCACAAAAGACCAAATACTGTATGACTCTATTTATATAAAAAGTACAAAAAGACATCTGTAGAGACAGAAAATCTATTAGTGGTTGCCTGGGGCTGGAAGCGAGAATGAGTAATGATAGCAAATGGGGATGAAGGATCTTTGTGAGGTAACAGAAGTGTTATAAATTTAAATTGTGGTGACGGCTGCACAACTTTACAAATTTACTAAAAACCACTAAACCGTATGCTTAAAATTAGTGAATTTTATAACGTATAAATTACACCTCAAAAATGCTTTTTTTTTTTTTTTGAGATAGGGACTCTCACTCTGTCACCCAGGCTGGAGTGCAGTGGTGTGATCAGACCTCATGGTGATCTCAAACTCCCAGGCTCAAGCGATCCTTCTGCCTTAGCCTCCCATGTAGCAGGGACTTCAGGTACGCACCAACACACCCAGCTAATTTTTAAATTCTTTTCTAGAGACGGGCTCTTGCCACGTTGCCCAGTGTATCAGTCTGTTTTCATGCTGCCAATAAAGACATACCCAAGACTGGGAAGAAAAAGAGGTTTCACTGGACTTACGGTTCCACGTGGCTGGTCTCAGAATCATGGTGGGAGGCGAAAGGCACTTCTACCATGGCGGCGGCAAGAGAAAATGATTAAGAAGCAAAAGCGGAAACCCCTGATAAACCCATCAGATCTTGTGAGATCTCCTCACTACCATGAGGACAGTATGGTGGAAACTGCACCCATGACTCAAATTGTCTCCCACCAGGCTCCTCCCACAACACATGTAAATCACAGGAATACAATTCAAAATGAGATACAAAAAATGGGGGACACAGAGCCAAACCACATCACCGAGGCTGGTTTCAGACTCTTGGCCTCAAGCAATCCTCCCACTTCAGCCTCCTAAAGTGCTGGGATTACAAGCATGAGCCACCATACCCAGTCCTTTTTTTCTTTTTTTAAAAAAAAAAAAAAAAAGGTACCACCACCGCCACTGCCACTAACATCGCCACCACCCAACCCCCCCGCCCCACCCCTTCTTCCACTACAGGCTGCTAAGGTTTCAGGGATCTAAATCCCTAATGTTATGGGATGGCCAGAGATGTGTGCCTTTGCTCATTCTTTGGTGGTCTCTAACTTGCCTGCCCACAGCACAGCCCGGCATACTGAGATGCACAGGTCATCCCCCGTCCTTTGGGAACATGGGTCCCAGACAGCTGGACACACATTACTGGTCTGCAAAGCATTTATGCCTATGGAGCCGTCCACAGTCATTTCCCCTTCTAGGGTGAAAATCAATTTGACCCATTAGTAGAAAATGATAACCCAGCTATTTTGAGGCAGATCTCCGGCTGGCGTAGCGGTTGTTTTTCCAGCTATGATTGGGGAGGGAGTTTGGCAAATGTTTTTCCAGGCAAAAGTCCTTACTGTGTCCTTCTAAAAGGCGGGGTTTCCTAGGAAATCTTCAGCGCACCAAGAAAACTCTCCGTGAGAATTTCATTATGACATAATCATTGTTTTGCCTTCATTCTTCCTTTCCTATCTTCACCCACGATCTAGGTTTTGGTTTATACAGAATCATTGCTACAAAAATTGTCCTTCCGGGTGCAAAGGTCATAGCAGAAAGGAAGCCAAGAGGCATGCAAGCTTACGAGGCCCCATCCCTAGCAACATGGCCTGAGTCTCCACTGGGCATGCAGGTACAGTCTTTGGGCTTAGCCTGTCATAGAAGAATATTCTCAGAGTCCTGGGAGCACCTATGAGAGCCTGAGCTCTCTAAGGCCAACCAAGCAATCGGGACCAGTGTGATCATTGAAAGACACGCACCGCTGCCTCTTCTGATATATTACTAGACGCAATCACATTGCTGCGACCTTTCATTTCGTTGCTTAAAGAGACAGACTTCTGTGACAAACTCTTTGCTTCCTACTCCCTATCCAGGCAGCAAGAATTATTCTGCAACTAAAGCACAATTAAACCAAAAAATGGCCCCAATACACTGAGGCAAGAAAGCAGGATGTCCTACAACTGTTCACATCTTCTGGACAAAATTATCAAGCCCGTTAAGAAAAGTAAGTCCCAGAGCTACCCCTACCCACATTAGGGTAAAAATCTAAGGGTTTTTTTTTTTTTTTTTTTTTTTTTTTTTGAGATGGAGTCTCGCTCTGTCGCCCAGGTTGGAGTGCAGTAGCGATATCTCGGCTCACTGCAAGCTCCGCCTCCTGAGTTCCCATCATTCTCCTGCCTCAGCCTCCCGAGTAGCTGGGACTACAGGCGCCCACCACCACGCCCAGCTAATTTTTTGTATTTTCAGTAGAGACGGAGTTTCACTGTGTTAGCCAGGATGGTCTCGATCTCCTGACCTCGTGATCTGCCTGCCTCAGCCTCCCAAAGTCCTGGGATTATAGGCGTGAGCCACTGCGCCCAGCCAAAATCTAGGTTTTCAATTGTTAATTTTGAAAAAAGAGTGGGAAGGGAGAACAATGTACAGGAAAACTGAGCTCAGCACATCTGAGAAAGTAACCTGAAGGAAAAAATAAGTCTTTAACCTAGTTCAAGATTGTAAAATTTCAGCCAGGTACAGTGGCTCACACCTGTAATCCCAGCACTTTGGGAGGCCAAGGCAGGAAGATCGCTTGAGGCCAGGAGTTTGAAACCAGCCTAAGCAACACAGGGAGACTGTATCTCTACAAAAAATAAAAAAATAAAATTTAAAAAAAGACTAGAAAATTTCATTCTATTTTAATTACTAGACAAAGGTTTCACATTTGCCTATGAGTGGAATCGTTCAAAATCACTTTCCCTTGTAGTTTAAGTGTGGATGATTATACTGGGTTTAAGGTCCACAGATACTATAACTCTATATTGTTATGTTTATTTCTTGGCAATGCCAGGAAAGCATTCAGGTTGAAGCTTTGGCAATTAGCAAGCTATCAAACTTTGGAACAATGTCTAGTCCACACTAGCCTCCATCAGATGAGGGATTGTGGAACCCTGCCCCAGAATTCAAGCAGGTTTTAAATTCTGAACTTCAGAGGGAGTAAGTAATGCCTATAAGAATGAAGTAAAAATCATTTCCTGAAATTCCTAATAGGATAATACCAGTATCCACATTTGCTTTGTTCTTAGAGGTACATGTTCTTATTTGAAAGAATGAAACCTGAGGTCAGGAGTTCGAGACCAGCCTGAGCAACATGGTGAAATCTTGTCTCTACAAAAATACAAAAAATTAGCCGAGCATGGTAGCACGCACCTGTAGTCCCAGCTACTTGGGAGGGTGAGGCAGGAGAATCACTTGAACCCGGGAGGCAGAGGCTGCAATGAGCTGAGATGGTGCCACCACACTCCAGCCTGGGCAAGAGACCAAGACTTTGTCTCAAAGTCTCAAAAAAGAAACAAACAAACAAAAAACAAAAAAGAAAAGAAAGAATGGAAACACAACCCTTCCTATTCTAAGCTGCTATACCAAGATGACTACCATGTAACATAACTCTCAATCTTTTTTAGAGAGTTTTCTTCTTGTTGACCAGGCTGGAGTGCAATGGTGCGATCTTGGCTCACCACAACCTCTGCTTCCCCATTTCAAGCGATTCTCCTGCCTCAGCTTCCTGAGTAGCTGGGATTCCAGCATGCGCCACCATGCTTGGCTAATTTTTTTTGTATTTTTAGTAGAGACGGGGTTTCTCCATGTTGGTCAGGCTGGTCTCGAACTCCTGACCTCAGGTGATCCGCTCACCTCGGCCTCCCAAAGTGCTGGGATTACAGGCATGAGCCACTGCACCCGGCCATAACTTTCAGTCTTAAAAGTAACATTTCAACCAGAATCTGAAAATGTGCCTCTTTTCTGGGACTTCCTGTTTGTGTAAGTTTGTGCATGTGTGAGAGAGACAGAGAGGTAACATGTGAATGTGTGTACTTACGTTTCATTCCACCAACTCTGTAAAGTCTCACATTTCGGGCTTTGAAACATCATAAAAATCTACACATTTCTGAAACCTTTATTATTATGCCTACATTGAGCCCACCCCATGCTGGACCCAGGAAACACAAAGATGAATGAAGAAAGAGCTCCAGGCCGTGTGTGGTGGCTCACGCCTATAATCCCAGCACTTTGGGAGGCTGAGGCGGGCAGATCACCTGAGGTCAAGAGTTTGAGACCAGCCTGGCCAACATGGTGAAACCCTGTCTCTACTAAAAATACAAAAATTAGCTGGGCGTGGTGGCACGCGCCTGTAATCCCAGCTACTCAGGAGGCTGAGGCAGGAGAATCACGTGAACCTGGGAGGCAGAGGTTGCAGTGAGCCAAGATTGCACCATTGCACTCCAGCCCGGGCAACAAGAGTGAAACTCCATCTCAGAAAAAAAAAAAAAAAAGAAAACGCTCCAGTCCTTGGAAATGCACCATCTTTCACGGAAACAGGTACAAAGAAATACCAAGGCAATTCACAGAGACGTGGTGAAAATAAGAAATGCAAACACCTTTAATATTACCTTATTATCATTTAGAAATATAAAACTTAACTATAGATAAATGGCATGTATTAAGGACCACTAATTGATTAGTTACTGATTCTGAAATAGCTGTCAAAAGATACATACTTTGAAGGCCAGAGTACACTAGGCTGTTTGACTAAGTGCTCTTGCCTGCCTAGTTACTATTTTTAAAAGGTGTGTCCTGGAATAAAAAAGCAATCAATAAATTTACAGGAAGGGACATCTTATGCACTGGGTTACGTTTGTTTAGAAAGCCCCAGAGCACTGAACAGGTAACAGGAACTTTACTGGATCAAAGTACACTGACATACTGCACTAGTTCTTTCCAAATGCCACTTTTATCATAGTATCTGGAATCATTCTAGCTAACTTCCTTCAACCAGACTCTGTGAGACAGATCATTCTACCTTTTTTTTGTGTGTGTGTGTGAGATGGAGTCCCGCTCTGTTGCCCAGGCTGGAGCACAGGTGGCACGATCTTGGCTCACTGCAACCTCGGCCTCCCAGGTTCAAGCGATTCTCCTGCCTCAGCCTCCCAAGTAGCTGGGATTACAGGTGCCTGCCACCATGCCTGGGTAATGTTTGTATTTTTAGTAGAGACAGGGCTTTGCCATGTTGGCCAGGCTGGTGCTGAACTCCCGAACTCAGGTGATCCAACCGTCTTGGCCTCCCAAAGTGCTGGGATTACAGGCATGAGCCACGGCAACCAACCTCATTCTATTGTCTTAAAATTGCAGCTGGGTGGGTGCGGTGGCTCATGCCTATAATTCCAGCACTCTGGGAGGTTGAAGTGGGTGGATCACTTAAGGCCAGGAATTCAAGACCAGCCTGGCCAACATGGTGAAACCTCATCTCTACTAAAAATACAAAAATTAGCCAGGCATGGTGGCAGGGACCTGTAATCCCAGCTACTCAGGAGGCAGAGGTGGGAGGATTATTTGAACCCAGGAGGCGGAGGCTGCAGTGAGCCAAGACTGTGCCAACTGCACTCCAGCCTGGGTGACAGAGCAAGACTCCGTCTCAAATAAAACAAAATTGCGGCCTTTGCGATCTGAGGAATTGTTCAAAAACTCCAAATGATTTAAAAACAGTTTAAATTCTTTACTTTTATTTCTCAGATACCAGTAAGGGGAAATCATTTCTTTTTCTTTTGAGACAGGGTCTTGCTCTGTTGCCCAGACTGGAGTGCAGTGGCGCAATCTCTGCTCACTGCAGCCTAGACCTCCTGGACTCAAGCGATTCAGCCTCCAGAGTAGCTGGGATTACAGGCACACGCCCCCATGCCCAGTTAATTTTTTTGTATTTTTCGTAGACATGGGGTTTCACTATGTTGTCCAGGCTGGTCTCGAACTCCTGACCTCAAGCGAGCTGCCTGCTTCAGCCTCCCAAAGTGCTGGGATTACAGGCAGAAGCCTCACACCCAGCCAGGAATCAACATTTCTACAATGTTCTTTCCAAGAACTTTTTTTTTTTTTTCTCTCATCTACTTCTCTCCTATATTCAACTTTCCAAAGGCTTTTTTTTTTTTTTTTTTGAGACAGAGTCTCGCTCTGTCACCAGGCTGGAGTGCAGTGGTGCCACCTCAGCTCACTGCAACCTCTGCCTCCGGGGTTTAAGCGATTCTCCTGCCTCAGCCTCCCGAGTAGCTGGGACTACAGGCGCCCGCCACCACATCCAACTAATTTTTTTGTATTTTTAGTAGAGACGGGGTTTCACTGTGTTGGCCAGGATGGTCTCGATCTCTTGACTTCGTGATCTGCCCGCCTCGGCCTCCTAAAGTGCTGGGATTACAGGCGTGAGCCACTGTGCCTGGCCTTCCAAAGACTTCCTTAAAGACTTTAAGTTGCCTTAAAACTCCTCTTAAACTTAACCTACATGCGTATTAAGCTTTTCCTTTCTTCCCATATTGAGACAAAACAAAGTCCAAATATTGAAGTGGCAAAGGCCAGCCCCCACTGGGACAGAGGGTAGAGAAGGAGCAAGGATGTTTAATTTACAATATGGGCAGGTCCAGGCGTAAGAGAGGGGCTGCGGCTACTAGAACTTGGGGTTGCTGTCCTGTCATTGCTATAAACTCTAGACGGGCACAGACCTTCTTTGTCTTTCCTCCAGCGTGGTTTCTGGTGGTAACCATGGTGCTTGGCACAGCTGTGGTGCTCAAGAAAACAGTTGCGGGAAGAACTCATGTTGGTGGTAAAAGCTCAGCCCGTACCTAACAGGTGCTCGCAACATGGCAGCTGTTATTACCGACGCGATCTCAGTGCCACTAAGGAGTTGGTGATGATTTCAGTCACCCCTGTGTGATCAGCACAGGTCTTCAGCATTTAAAACATAAAATTTTTGAGTTCTTACTATGCACCAGCACGATAAGGGATTAAATAAACCTCCAAGGGCTGGGTGCAGTGGGTAATGCCTTTAATCCCAGCACTCTGGGAGGCTGAGGTGGGAGGACTGCTTGAGCCCAGGAGTTCGAGACCAGCCTGGCCAACAAAGTGAGGCAGGCCCTGTCTCTACAAAAAAAAAAAAAAAAAAAAAAAAAAAAATTTGCTAGGCGTGATGGTGCACGCCTGTAGTCCCAGCCACTCAGAAGGCTGAGGCAGGAGAATTTGCTTGAGCCTAGGAGTTGGAGGCTGCAATAAGCTATGATCGTGCCATTTCACTCCAGCCTGGGCGACAGAGTTAAGACCCTGTCTCAAAACAAAACAAAAACAACAACAACAACAAAACCAACAACCAAAAAACCTTCAAGGACCATATAGCTCCTTCAGGGAGATAAAAATGTGTGCCAATATTTTCAACACTATTCTCTTATCAGGTATTTACTCAGCTCCACCTATCTCAGTCATTTGTAAATAAGGAGGCAGGTAATAAACAGATGAAAATCAATGCTCTTGGGGTGGTGACAGTCTAGTAAACACACGCTATGCCTACTAACAGTTAGCCCTAATTGAATATCTACGATGTGCCAGACGCTATTCTAAGAGCTTTTATGTATGACTGCGTTTAATCTTCACAGCAACCCTAGGAGGTATTATCATCCTTATTTACAGACTAAAGCACAACATCAAATGAAAGAATAGAGTATTATCAAGTACATACAACCATCTGGGATGACACAAAGGATGCATTGGTTAGCTGAAGAAGCCTTCTCAAAGGGCATAAGAGTAAGACTGAGTCTCTAAGCGGATGCCTGTAATCCCAGCTACTTGGGAGGCCAAGGCAGGAGAATCGCTTGAACCTGGGAGGCAGAGGTTGCAGTGAGCCGAGATCGCACCACTGCACTCCAGCCTGGGTGACAGGGCTAGACTCCCTCTCCAAAACAAAACAAAACAAAGCCACGTTTTGCATGTTTAAACTTTTTTGTTTACAGGCATATTGTTCCTGCATTTATTGTTCAGACACGTATTGTACTGTCAGACATAGTTGATGTCCTGTATCTTAAGCTGCTCAAAGTATAAGATAAGCCCATGCTATGATGAGACATACCATTTAGTCCATTAAATAATCACAATTGGGCCAGATGCAGTGGCTCACACCTGTAATCCCAGCACTTTGGGAGACCGGGGCAGGCAGACGGCTTGAGCCCAGGAGTTCAAGACCAACCTGGGCAGCATAGTGAAACCCCATCTCTATGAACAACATAAAAATTAGTCAGACTTGGTGGCACATGCCTGTAGTCCCAGCTGCTTGGGAGGCTGAGGCAGGAGAAACGCTTTAGCCTGGGAGGTTGAGGCTGCAGTGAGCCATGATCATACCACTGCACTCCAGCCTGGGCAATAGAGACCCTAAGAAAATTAGAAGGAAAAAAAAAAGAAATCCAAGTTTTATCCAAAAAAATCCTGGCCCCTAAGTATGAGGAATTATCATTGTGACTTTCCTGATTTGTCACTTGAGGTTTTTGTGGCCAGAAACAGATTGGTCTGTTAACTAAGACTCAGGCAATTGTCAGGCATGTGAAGGTGACAGGGGGCCCTGCCTTCTGTACTCCTCTCCCCTCCCCCAATAGGCAGGGGCTTCCCTCCTCCTAACTCAGCATGGGGCTGCTGAATTAGGGTAGCCGGTGGTTGGATCTGTCATCTGGGACCTATTCCAACCTCTACCCCAATCTTTTCTGCACATTTGTTTGAGGTCTTATTTTTTATTTTTTTTGAGACAGAGTCTCACTCTGTCATCCAGGCTGGAGTGCAGTGGCAGGATCTCAGCTCACTGCAACTTCCGCCTCCCAGGTTCAAGCAATTCTCCTGCCTCAGCCTCCCAAGTAGCTGGAATTACAGGTACCCACCACCATGCCCGGCTGATTTTTTTGTCTTTTTAGTAGAGACAGGGTTTCACCATGTTGGCCAAGCTGGTCTCGAACTCCTGACCGTGTCAGCCTCTGAAACTGCTGGGACTGCAGGCGTGAGGAGGCCTTATGTTTTAATCATCTGAGTTTTCCCCCATACTTTTGACAGGTTATTACCACGCTTGTACCTCTTCTTGCCCCTGTTGTCACCTGCTTTTGTGCCTTTCAAAGATACAGCCATGCTTGGAGAGCAATTAACTGCTTGCAACATCAGAAATGACTTTTTGCTCTACACGTTCAGAGAAACTTCTGAACAAACTATAGAAATGACCCCTGAAAGTAAAGTCTTGACTTTTAAAAGGCAGTTTTAAGAACTGGAATTTCAGTGTTTTCAATTTTGTTCAGCTAGTTGCCTGTTGCATGTGTAGTCTTGGGTTAGTAAATTTTTTTTTTTTTTTTTTTTTTTTTGAGAGGGAGTCGCACACTGTCACCCAGGCTGGAGTGCAGTGATGGGATCTCGGCTCACTGCAAGCTCCGCCTCCCGGGTTCACGCCATTCTCCTGCTTCAGCCTCTCCGAGTAGCTGGGACTACAGGCACCCACCACCGCGCCCGGCTAATTTTTTGTATTTTTAGTAGAAATGGGGTTTCACCATGTTAGCCAGGATGGTCTCGATCTGACCTCGTGATGTGCCCACCTCGGCCTCCCAAAGTGCTGGAATTACAGGTGTGAGCCACTGCACCTGGCCTCAGGTTAGTAAATGTTAAACATGTATTCCCATACGTAAAAATCAAGACAGAAATCATAAGATTTAAAATTAGGTTTATCTTTAAATGGGCAATTTGCAAACAGAGGTAGGAGATGGCAAATTTTAGCTTAGTTTTAAAAACATTATGTCCATTAAAATGGAATATATATATTTATCTGCTTTACATTAAATATTATAAAAGTAAGCAATTTACATTAAAAAATGTAAATGCGGCTGGGCACAGTGGCTCACGCCTGTAATCCCAGCACTTTGGGAGGCCGAGGCAGGCGGATCACAAGGTCAGGAGATCGAGACCATCTTGGCTAACACGGTGAAACCCCGTCTTTACTAAAAATACAAAAACAAAATAGCCAGGCATGGTGGCGGGTGCCTGCAGTCCCAGCTACTCAGGAGGCTGAGGCAGGAGAATGGTGTGAACCCGGGAGGCGGAGCTTGCAATGAGCCAAGATTGCGCCACTGCACTACAGCCTGGGAGACAGAGCAAGACTCTGTCTCAAAAAGAAAAACAAAAAACAAACAAAAAAACTCCTGCCCCAGAGTTAACTAGTGCTTAATTGCTATTGTTTAGGGACTTTTTAGCCTCCAAAGTACCATATGAATAAACACAAGTTTTTTTGTTTTGAGACAGTCTCTCGCTCTGTTGCCAGGCTGGAGTGCGCTGTCGTGATCTCAGCTCACTGCTACCTTTGCCTCCCGGGTTCAAGCGATCCTGCCTCAGCCTCCGGAGTAGCTGGGACTACAGGCGCACTCCACCACACCCAGCTATTTTTTTTTTTTTTTTGTATTTTTAGTAGAGACGGGGTTTCACCACGTTGGCCAGGATGGTCTCGATCTCTTGACCTTGTGATCTGCCTGCCCGCCTCGGCCTCCCAAAGTGCTGGGATTACAGGTGTGAGCCACCGTGCCCGGCCCATAAACACAGTTTAAGCAGGAAACCTGGGGGCATCTTCACCCACCTGCTGTTCTCTCAAAAGCACAGGCATTCTAGGAGGTGAAAGATTGGTTAGATCTCTGAGTTGGGCTCATCTATTCTGCTCCCTGGTTTGGGAACACATTCCGGTAATATTTTTTCTTCTATTTTTTAAAGAAAGAGAAACCGGCAACATTTTATCTCATTTATATGCATCTCACCTTTATCCACAAAGACTTCTGGCAGCTGTTACACCAGGAACTAAAACCATTAAAATCTAAAACTCGGCCAGGCGCAGTGGCTCACGCCTGTAATCCCAGCACTTTGGGAGGCCGAGGTGGGCGGATCACAAGGTCAGGAGATCGAGACCATCCTGGCTAACACAGTGAAACCCCGTCTCTACTAAAAATACAAAAAAAAATTAGCCAGGCATGGTGGCGGGCGCCTATAGTCCCAGTTACTCGGGAGGCTAAGGCAGGAGAATGGCATGAACTTGGGAGGTGGAGGTTGCAGTGAGCCGAGATCATGCCACTGCGCTCCAGCCTGGGTGACAGAGTGAGACTCCGTCTCAAAAAAAAAAAAAAAAAATCTAAAACTCCAGTCATTAAAATCATGATAAACCAGAAGGACTCAAGGTTAGGAAGACAAACAGAAGTATAAAATCAAGGCTGAGGAAAATAAGAACAGAAGTCTAATGTCTGAAAGGTCACAGAGCTGTAATTACTCTGCACACATCTACAAGTTCTAAGTTTATGGGGGAAAGTATGCCTAGTTATTAACAGGCATGAAATCGTGGGTGTTCTGGCCAATGTCCATATTCTATATGGTACACATGCTTAAATACTGAAAACACACACACACACACCCCTTCTATGTGTTATTAAAAAGGAAGTGGTTTAAAAGATCTACTTAATTGAGCTGGGAACGACAGTGCACGACTGTAGTCCCTGTTACTTGGGAGGCTGAGGTAGGATCACTGGAGTCCAGGAGTTCTACGCCAGCCTGGGCAATGTAGCAAGACCCCCTCGCTAAAAAAAAAAAAAAAAAAAAAAGCAAGTCTACCTTAGCTGGGTGTAGTGGCGGGCACCTGTAATCCCAGCTACTAGGGAGGCTGAGGCAGGAGAATCGCTTGAACCTGGGAGGCGGAGGTTGCAGTGAGCCAAGATTGCGCCATTTCACTCCAGCCTGGGCGAAAAAGAGTGCACCTCCGTTTCAAAAAAGAAGTCTACCTAACTGGCTAGAGTTCAGGGAAAGGCGCACTCTCACACCATGCAGATGACAGCATCATTTGGTGCATGCTTTCTGGAGGGCATTTTGCAATGTGGAGCAAACAGGCTTTAAAATGTACCTGCCCTTTGACCCAGAGCTCCCTTCTGGGAATGTGGCTTACAGAAAACATCATGGATCTGCTTATGGATCTGTGCAAAGCTTTGACTGCAACCATGCCCATGGCCGCGCTGTAATAGCAAAGTACTGGCAATGATCTATGTCCAACCACGGGGGCTTATCAATAAATGATGAAAAATGGAGTCCTGTGCAGTCATCAAAATGATAGAGCACAGAAAACTGACATGGGAATATGTATTGAAAAGTATCAGAAAAAGTGACAGCAAGAGTTAGTGTTATCTCTGGTTTGCAGGATTCTGGGCACAGTTATTTACACTTCTTGTCCTTTTTTTCTTGAGACAGATTCTTGCTGCCACCCAGGCTGGAGTACAGTGGCGCAGACTCGGCAGTCTCGGCTCACTGCAACCTCCGCCTCCCAGGTTCAGGCAATTCTCCTGCCTCAGCATCCCGAGTAGCTGGAATTACAGGCACCCGCCACCACGCCCAGCTGATTTTTATTTATATATATAGATATATATATATGTAATTTTTGTATTTGTTGTAATTTTTGTGTATATGTATATATACTTATATATACATATATATATGTATGTAATTTTTGTATTTTTAGTAGAGATGGGGTTTCACCATGTTGGCTAGGCTGGTCTCAAACTCCTGACCTCAGGTGATCCATCCTCCTCGGCCTCCCACAGTGCTGGGATTACAGGCGTGAGCCACTGCACCCGGCCATGAAAGGGTTTTATTACATAAGGGATGTTGAAAGCACAGATGAACCCTATTTAAAGCGGAGTGCTCGGAGGGGGGTGCAAAGTTATGGTTAACTTCATTTTCTTGTTAATTAAATATTAATGAAAATACCTTTTCGTTTTATGTAACTTTTCTTTTCTATTTATTTATTTATTTTGAGACGGAGTCTCCCTCTGTCGCCCAGGCTGGAATGCAGCGGCATGATCTTAGCTCACTGCAAGCTCTGCCTCCTGGGTTCACGCCATTCTCCCGCCTCAGCCTCCTGAGTAGCTGGGACTACAGGCTCCCGCCACTGCGCCTGGATAATTTTTTGTATTTTTAGTATAGATGGGGTTTCACTGTGGTCTTGATCTCCTGACCTCACGACCTGCCCGCCTCGGCCTCCCAAAGTGCTGGGATTACAGATGTGAGCCACCACGCCTGGTTTATGTAACTTTTCTTGAAAATGTACCTACTTTGGGCCAGGCGCAGTGAGGGGCTCACGCCTGTAATCCCGGCACTTTGGGAGGCCGAGGCGGGTGGATCACCTGAAGTCGGGAGTTCGAGACCAGCCTGACCAACATGGTGAAACCCCGTCTCTACTAAAAATATAAAAATTAGGCCAGGCGTGGTGGCTCACGCCTGTAATCCCAGCACTTTGGGAGGCCAAGGTGGGCAGATCACGAGGTCAGGAGATGGAGACCATCCTGGCTAACACGGTGAAACCCCATCTCTACTAAAAATACAAAAAAAAAGCTGGGCATGGTGGCGGGTGCCTGCAGTCCCAGCTACTCAGGAGGCTGAGACAGGAGAATGGCGTGAACCCGGGAGGCAGAGCTTGCAGTGAGCCGAGATCTCGCCACTGCACTCCAGCCTGGGCGACAGGAAGACTCCGTCTCAAAAAAACAAAAAACCCCACACACACAAAACAAAAAAAAAACCCTTTCATGCATTCAGTTATGATAGTTTTAGAGTCTAATGAACTTCAGTTTATGTCTTCCTCTAGTGACTACCACAACTGTACGGCCTCTCTCAGACCAGAATTTCCTAGGTCTTGGTTTGCCTTCTGACATGAAGGATTTCCCACAGGGCTCCCTGCCAAGGTTACAGACACCCTACAGAGAAACGGCAATCACCAGCAGGCCTGGAACAAACGATTTTGTTTGTGTTTACTTTAAATTTTTTTTTTTGCACATACCCATAGGAATGGCAAAAATTAAAAGGATGGGAAATAGCTGCAGCTGGCAAGGATGAAGAGCAACAGGAACTCTCATACTTTGCTGGTGGAATGGCAACTGGTACGTCACTGTGGAAAATCAATCAGCAGTTTCTCCTAAAGCAAAATATTTGAATGTCTAATACTCAGCCAGTCTGCTCCTGTATCTCTATCCAAGAGAAATGAGGGCCTATGGCCATCAGACGTGAGCCAGAACATTCATAAAGCACGACTCATAATATCTTGGAATAGTCTGAAAATAATCCCAGCTGGGCACAGTGGCTCACACCTGCAACCCCAGCATTTTGGGAGGCCAAGGCAGGCGGATCACCTGAGGCCGGGAGTTCGAGACCAGCCTGGCCAACATGGTGAAACCCCATCTCTACTAAAAATACAAAAATTGCCGGGCGCGGTGGCTTACGCCTGTAATCCCAGCACTTTGGGAGGCCGAGGTGGGCGGATCACGAGGTCAGGAGATCAAGACCATCCTGGCTAACACGGTGAAACCCCGTCTCTACTAAAAATACAAAAAATTAGCCGGGCGTGGTGGCAGGCGCCTGCAGTCCCAGCTACTCAGGAGGCTGAGGCAGGAGAATGGCGTGAACCCGGGAGGTGGAGTTTGCACTGAGCCAAGATTGCGCCACTGCACTCCAGCCCGGGCGACAGAATGAGACTCTGTCTCAAAAACAAACAAAAAAAATTACCCGGCGTGGTGGCGGGCACCTGTAACCCCACCTACTCGGGAGGCTGAGACAGGAGAATCACTTGAACCTGGGAGGCAAGGGTTGTAATGAGCTGAGATTACACCACTGCACTTGAGCCTGGGTGACAGAGCAAGACTCCATCTCAAAAAAACAAAACGAAAGAAAGAAAATAATCCCAGCCAGGTGTGGTGGCTCATGCCTGTAAGCCCAGAATTTTGGGAGCCCGAGGCGGGTGGATCACGAGGTCAAGAGTTCCAGACCAGCCTGACCAACATGGTGAAACCCAATCTCTACTAAAAAAATACAAAAATTAGCCGGGCATAGTGGCATACGCCTGTAATCCCAACTACTCAGGAGTCTGAGGGAGGAGAATCGCTTGAACCTGGGAGGTGGAGGTTGCAGTGAGCCAAGACTGAGCCACTGCATCCCAGCCTGGGGGACAGAGCAAGACTCCGTCTCAAAAAAAAAAAAAAAAAAAAAAAAAAAGTTAGGAGAGGGGCTACCCTTGGAGGGGTGCAGCGACTGGGAGGTGGCACGAGGGGGACTTCAAGGGGTGGCCATGGTTTGCTTCTTGATCTGGGTGGTGGTTACACAGGTGTGTTCGATTTGTAACAATTTAGTGAGCTATGTATACTTAAGCACAACTTTGTGTATATTGCTATTCAATAAAAAGTTTTAAAAACAAATTTTAAAATATATTTGCATGTGTCAGCAGATAAGTTAAACTACATTTTATGCAGCTTTTATAACTTAAGTTGGAATTATTACAGCTTTGAATACAGGCCTGTAATCCCAGCACTTTGGGGAAGCCGAGGCAGGCAGATTACTTGAGCTCAGGAGTGCCTGACCAGCCTGGGCAACACAGCGAGACACCGTCTCTACCAAAAATAAAAAATTAGCCGGGCATGGTGGTGCATGTGGTCCCAGCTACATGCCTGTAGTTTTGATTTACATTTGTGACACTATTTCAGTTTTGGGTATTAATTCTTGTCTTGCACAGACCTCCAAGGGAAACCTAATGTGCATGGAATTAAAACAAATTGGATTTTTATTTTCTTCAACATTCCACACAGTTTTTAGTCAAACAATAATCACTTTTTATTGAGATGGGGTCTCACTCTGTTGCCCAGGCAGAAGTACAGTGGCACCATTTCAGTACTGCAACCTCTGCCTCCTGACCTCAAGTGATCCTCTCACCTCAGCCTACTGAGGAGCTGGGACCCCAAGCATGCACCACCACACCCGGTTAATTTTTGTATCTTTGTAGAGGTAGGGTCTCACTACATTACCCAGGCTGGTCTTCGAACTCCTGGGATCAAGCAATCCACCTATCTTGATCCCCCAAAGTGCTGGGATTACGGGCATGAACCACCACTCCTAGCCTCATTTTATTAAGACAGTTTGTTCAAAATATGCCAATGATGATGAATTAACAGAATGACAGAAAATTCCAGTGACACCTTAGATCGCCACATTATGAAAATGTATTTGGTTTGTGCATCTGTTGGTCACTGGAAACTAAATTACCATACAAACAAAGGCATGGTAAGTGGGATGTGGCAGCCGGTCACTAAGAGACTCTTGGCCTCAGTTTCTCAATCTAGTTAACAACTAGCCTGGCCAACATGGTGAAACCCTGCTTCTAACAAAAAATGCAAAAATTTGCCAGGCGTGGCGGCTGTAGTCCCGGCTACTCGGGAGGCTGAGGTGGCAGAATTGCTTGAAAGTAGGAGGTGGAGAGAGCTGCGATTGCACCACTGCACTCCAGCCTGAGCAACAAAGCAAGACCCTGTCTCATAAATAAATAAATAAAAATAGTTAAGCAAACACAATCCACATTCACCTGGAGGGCTGATGTTGCTTAGAATTAAGCACTCTATGAAAAGTATCATTGGAGGGCGCCAGGAGCCTAGCAAAGGACAGGTGCTTCACACATTAAATGGATAAATGTCCATTCATTCAACAAATACGCATGCCTACTATGTGCCAGGAACTGTTCTAAGTGCTTGGAATACAAAAACAAAAACAAAGCTCATTGCCTTGTAGAGCTCACATTCTAGTTGGGGTGGGAAGAGAGGGAAAGAAACATAAGAAATAAATACATCACATAGCCTATTCTAAGGTAGCGTTATGGGGGAAGGTAATGTAGTCTAAGGTGGGGCTGGGAGATGGATGGAGGCATCTACAATCTGAGAGTTTGAGCATGCTTCCTTCAGGTGACATTGAAAGGCTTCTGTGACATCTCCCCTTTGACTCTCTGTTGGCAAGATTCCTGTAGGTAGGACATCCCTGGATGCTGCCACGCCCGTTCTTCCTCCACTTCTTAAGACTTTTTTTTTTTTTCTTTGAGATGGAGTCTCGCTCTGTCACCCAGGCTGGAGCACAGTGGCGTGATCTTGGCTCACTGCAACCTCCGACTCCCTGGTTCAAGCGATTGTCCTGCCTCAGCCTCCCAAGTAGCTGGGATTACAGGCATGCGCCACCACACCCAGCTACTTTTTGTATTTTCAGTAGAGACAGCGTTTCACCATGTTGGCCAGGAGGGTCTCGATCTCCTGACCTCATGATCTGCCTGCCCACCTCGGCCTCCCAAAGTGCTGAGATTACAGGCGTTGAGCCACCGCACCAGGCCCTACTTCCTAAGTCTTTAACAGTTCTTCTAGGAAGGCTGTGGCTACTCTTAATTAAGGGTTTTTTTGAACTTCTTCCTCTACCATGAGAGCACATACTCATCAGAAAACCATGCAAAATCACAGCAAGCTTTTGAGGGCAAATTATGGGCATGCTATGAAGTGTGGAGGGGGGAGGGATTTTTGGCTGAATTCTAATTAGTAACAGCAATATTACTTGACATTTTGGGGCTTATAACATCGTTTGTTTATGAAGTAGTAAAATATACACATCCTCCTGAGAGTTAGCATGGATCTCCAGTAATCATTTGCCTACGTATACATTTTAGACATTTCAGCAAATGTGTACACAGCATATATTTCAGGATATTTGATACTGGCTACAGAGGATGACGCTACTTTATATTTCCTCCTTTTCTCTAAATAATTTATTCCTTTATTTCAAAACTGGAGAAACCTGAGTATTTTTTTTAAAAAAAAAAACAACTAAAACCCATACTAGCAAGTCATTAAAAAATCATTTGCAGGTGGCTTTTGTAAACACACCTGGTTGGGTTGCATTTCTATTAGTAAAATATGGTAGATGGTTAGGTAACATAGAGGACATCTCTTCTTAAAAGCACTAGAATCATCAACACTGCCAGATTTTTGCCATATTAAGCTTAAATTGTCTTCAGCTTGAACATCACGGGGCAGGGCGGGATAGGGGGAAGAACCCAATACAGAGGCGGGAAAAAGGTTTTTCAGACTCCCGAGTGTAAAATTTCACTTCGCATTGCCTTCACGGCCAAAGCATGGGCTAGCAGCCTTCACTATTTCATAGATTACATAAACTTGTAGTCTGATGCTGTAAATATCCTACCACCTGGACATTAAAAAAAAAAAGGTCCCATAACACTAACAAGGAAATAGTAATTAAAATCAACAAACATTTAGTGAGCTTTCCAGTTTGCTTTCAGACACCTGGCAATGGAAAACTATCAGGTACTTGTCTTTGATCTCCATTTACATTGCTTTACGTCTACAAATACGTATAACCAAAATGATGAAATCCTCACTTTTTCCCTGCCATTTCTGTTCTTTGGGTAATAAGACATGCCCAAGTGGTTGGCATTTGTGACGCTGCAATTCGCCTTGGTACGGTCCCTCTAAGGAGTTATTACTAAGAGTCTACGTCAGGAAGACGCAGGAGAAAAAAAGCAGCGTTTAACTCAGAACACCTGACTGCTGGTCTCAAGTTGCAATTGCAGCTCAGACTGGGAAGATACACAGGGCTCTGTTCTTGGAGGGAGGGCGGAAGGCAGTGGTGTTCTGTATTTTTGTATCCCAGTGGATATCAGACTCTGCCTCAAATTTGGGGCATTCCTCAATTACACAGTTTTTCCTTCACTGACAGTCAACAGGGCAGCTACTACTTACTTTCCAGGTCTGAGTCTGGCAGAAAGAACGTTTTATTTACACACTTGGTCAGCACCCCACACCTCCTGCAGCAACGTCTTCCGGGTCATTTAAATAGTAGCAATCTCAGTACAAACGTAGGACTTCAACATTCGAATTTCCCAAATTTCTAAAGATCGCCCTCTGTGAAGGCAACACACGAATAGGAAGAGTTTTTGGTCACAGTGACTGAGCATCAAAAACGCTGTGTCAACTGTGTCTACTCTCCCTACCTGTAAGGCATAATTTATATGTGACAGTATACACTTTGTGTGTTAAGATAAACGGAACGGATCTCTTGGATTTCAGTACATAACAAAAATGTTCATGTTCTTCTCTTACTTTCATTCAACAAAAGTTAATAGACTCCTCTGATTTTAGGAATTCAGACCTTGAAAACCCAGAAACTAAAATTTTAGGGTTAAAAAAGTCTATCAAAATGACCAAACTTCCTGATTCAAGCACCAGGGACAGAAAAAAGATAAAACACACCAACCAACCAACCGACCGACCATTTATTAATAACCTTAAACATGCCTATACATGAACTTAGAGAACGTTAAAGTTTCAAGGGTTCGAAGCGCCTAGCCTGAATTAAAACAAAAGTTGTTTTGTGTTCTATTAATAGCAGATGATTAACAGATATCTTATTTCACCTGGAATTCATTTATAAGTACGTAAACTAAACTGGCCACTAATCCTAAGTCTCTGTTTCTGGAAAAATTCTCTCCTAATACATGCAAGTTAAGAGACTGGCTATCAACGCATTCCTTAAGGTTAGGTCAATTTCATTAAAGCCTCGGTTGTTCTTTGACTTCAAGAACCTCACCAAATAACCCATATATAAAAGCCAAGTTCAACTGAAAGCTGGGAGAGGAAGGGTCTAAGGGGGAGGGCGTTTCCCTGGAGAATGCCCAGAGCTCGGCTCACCTGGCGATCCTAATTACAGGGGAGTTTCACCCCCACATTCTTGGGCGCTTTCTTTTCTTAGAGGAAACTGGAGCTTGTGTCTTTGGTCCCGGAGGGCTTAAGCCCGGCAGCCAGGCCAGCGCGGGTCACTGATTCCAAGAAATTGGGAGGAGGACGTGGGCCCCACCGACGCACAACAGACCCCTCCCCAACCTAAGTGCACTAGTTGTAAAATGTGTAGCTGGTTAGGGGATGGGGGGCGGTCTCCAGAGCTCTGAGGGTCAGGGAAGAGGGGAAGGGACGGGGAGGGGAAGGAACGAGGAGGGGAAGGGACGAGGAGGGGAAGGGCCAGGAGAGGCGGAGAAGGGCCAGGAGAGGAGAGGGGGAGACACGCGGAAGGAGGAGGAGGAGGAGGGAGAGGGAGGAGGGGGATGGACTGGGGAGGAAGGGGAGAGAAAGGAGAGAAGAACGGACAGGGGAGGAGGGGGAGACACACGGGGGAGAAAGAGGAACCAGGAGGAGGGGAGGGACAGGGACGAGGGGCAGGGGAGGAGGGACAGTGAACGGGGAGCGTACAGGGGGAGGGAAAGAGAGACAGGGAAGAAGCACAGGGAGGAGGGGGAGGGAAGGAGGAGGAAAAGTGTGGGGGAGCGGATGGGGAGGACTGGAAGGAGGGAAGAGGGCCAAGGGAGGAAGAAGAGGGGCTGTGGAGGGCCAGGGGAGGAGTGGGAGAGACGGGGCGAAGTGGAAGGACGGGGAAGAGGGGAAGGGGAGCTGGGGGGGAGGTAAAGTACCTTCCCGCGTAAAGTCCCCTTCTGACCCTCGAGGTGGAAAGCCCTGACCTCCCTGAGCCCCAGGCCCTGGGCTTACCCGGTAGGTGCTCTCCGTGAGCCGGTTCACCTCCTCGGGCCCCCGGGACATGGCTGCGGCCGCCGGGCGAGCAAGCGCGGGAGGACGCGGCTGGGCCTCGTGGCTGCCGGACTCCGGGCAGCTGGAGCTCCGGGGCGCGACTAAGGGGCTCTGGAAGGTCGGCCGCCGCCGCAGCCGTCGGCCCGAGAGTGCCCGCGCGCGCCTCTGCTGCCAAAATGTCAAAACTTGCGGCGCCGCCGCCCTGGCCTTCTGCGAGGAGCAGAGGAGAAGCGGCCGAACGCCGCCAGAGGAAGCGGGGCGGGCCGGGCGGCCCCACCTGAGGCGGGCGGGGCGGACGGGGGCGGGGCCGCGGGGCCGGAGGGGCGGGGCGGCCCCACCTGAGGCGGCCTGGAGAGCGGGGCGGGGCCGGGCCGGGGTGGGCGGGGCGGCTCCCGGTGAGGCGGCCGGGGTGGACGGGGAGGAGGCGGGACCTAGCAGCTGGAATGGGCGTGGCCAGAGGGAAGCGGGCCCAAGTGGGCGGGATCACCCCACCTGTGGCGGACAGGGCAGGGAGGCCACGGTGCGCCCCCTCGCGGCTCTCCCAGAGCTCCGGCGACGTAGGGCCCGAGACCCTGGAGTGGGGACCGATGTGGAGTGGGCTGCTCGCTTTGCTGTTTTGCTAGGGCAAGGGCAGCCTAGGGGTGTTTAGACTGTGGTCCTGGAGCCCTTGTTTGCCTCGCGTGATGCTGGTCCCGGGGATCCCGAGGCCCACGCCCTCCATGAGGGCTTCCTCCAAGCCCTGCGTTTTGGGGACCAAGGGAAAAGGGGCCACATTCCCCAGTTGTATTGATTTCCCTGATTGATCTCTCCCTGCCCTGCCGCTCGTGGTGGCTCACACCTGTAATCCCAGCACTTTGGGAGGCCAAGGCAGGAGGATCACTTGAGGTCAGTAGTTAGAGACCAGCCTGACCAACATGGAGAAACCCCGTCTCTACTAAAAATGCAAAAATTAGCCGGGCGTGGCAGTGTGTGCCTGTAGTCCCAGCTACTTGGGAAGCTGAGGCAGGAGAATTACTTGAACTCAGGTGGCGGAGGTTGCAGTGAGCCGAGATCGCACCACTGCACTCCAGCCCGGGCGACAGAGCGAGACTCCATCTCAAACAAACAAACAAACAAACAAAAAAAGAGTAGTGCAGTTCCCAGCTCAGTGCTTGGCACATAGATGCCTGGGAGGTCTTGGCTGAACAAAATACAAATGAGTATTGATGACCTGCTCTGCTCCAGGGAGCCTGCTAGGAGCTGCAGTGTGCGGAATGAACTGGGCTTGAACCATGCCCTTGCAGAAGGTAGAATTTGAGGACTACAGTGAAAGCCATCCAGGTACAGCCAATCATGCCATAGGTGGAAAGGTGGATGTGATCTCAAAAGGCCGTTTGTTTTAGACTCTTCGAGTACGTGTGCTGGTTTCATCTAAACTTGAAAATCCACAGTCTTTGTTATTCTGAGACTTCATGATGCTCAGAGGTAAAGAAGGCAAATCAATAGGAAGGGATGACTCAGGAGAAGGTGAGAGTAGCAGCCATTGTTTTGCCGAGAACTCCCTGCAGTCTCTTTCCTCCTGCATAGAAGAGCTGCGGAAGAGCTGGTCTGGCCTCTCTGTAAATCAGTCCAATGCCTTCCCAGAGACAGGCAACCAAGATCTCCTCCTTCAGCTCCTACTTCAGCTTAAATGGAGACGATCTCCAATTTACGATCGTTCACCTTTGACGGTTTTGACTTTATGATGGTGCAAAAGTAATATGCATTCAGCGGCAATTGTACTTTTTTGAATTTTGAATTATGATCTTTCCCTGGGCTAGGAATATGCAGCAGGATGCTTGCTTTCTTGCTTGCTTGCTTTCTTTTCTTTCTTTCTTTCTTTTTTTCTTTTTTTGTGACAGAGTCTCGTTTTGTCACCCAAGTTGGAGTGCAGTGGCGTGATCTGGGCTCACTGCAAACTCTGCCTCCCAGGTTCAAGTGATTCTTCGTCTCTGCCTCCCAAGTAGCTGGGATTACAGGCGCGTTGCCACCATGCCCTGTAATTTTTGTATTTTTAGTAGAAACCATGCCACCATGCCCGGCTCATTTTTGTATTTTTAGTAGAGCCGGGGTTTCACCACATTAGCCAGTCTGGTCTTGAACTTCTGACGACGGGATCCACCTGCCTCAGCCTCCCAAAGTGCTGGGATTACAGGCGTGAGCCACCAGGCCAGGCCCGTTTGGGTTTTTTATTTTGAGACAGAGTCTCACTCTGTCGCCCAGGCTGGAGTGCAGTGGCCTGGTCTTGGCTCACTGTAACCTCTGCCTCCTGGGTTCTCGTGCCTCGGCCTCCAGGGTAGCTGGAATTACAGGCATGTGCCACCACGCCTGGCTAATTTGTGTGTTATTAGTAGAGATGAGGTTTCACCATGTTGTCAGGCTGGTCTTAAATTCCTGACCTCAAATGATCTGCCCATCTCGGCCCCCAAAGTGCTGGGATTACAGCCACCACACCCAACTTTTTTTTTTTTTTTTTTTTGAGACATGGCATCACTCTGTCACCCAGGCTGGAAGTGCAGTGGCCCGATCTCAGCTCACTGCAACCTTCGCCTCCCGGGTTCAAGTCATTCTCCTGCTGCAGCCTTCAGAGTAGCTGGAATTAAGGCATGTGCCACCATGCCCGGCTGATTTTTGAATTATTAGTAGAGACAGGGTTTCACCATGTTGGCCAGGCTGGTCTTGAGCTCCTGACCTCAAGTGATCCGCCCACCTCGGCCCACAAAGTGCTGGGATTACAGGCGTGAGCCGCTGCACCCGGCCAGTGCTTTAAGTTTCTTGTTCTGAAAGGCAGATGTGAATTTAAAACTCATTAACTTTTCTGTACTTTTCTTCTAATCCCAACAGCATTGAGTTCTCCTGCATGGCAGCCTCATTTCTGCCCTAGAGTTTTTCTTTCTTTTTTTTTTTTTTTTGAGACAGAATCTTGCTCTGTCGCCCAGGCTGGAGTGCAGTGGCACGATCTCGGCTCACTGCAAGCTCCGCCTCCCGGGCTCACGCCATTCTCTTGCCTCAGCCTCCCCAGTAGCTGGGACTACAGGCGCCTGCCACCACACCCAGCTAATTTTTTTTGTATTTTTAGTAGAGACGGGGTTTCACCGTGTTAGCCAGGATGGTCTTGATCTCCTGACCTCGTGATCTGCCCGTCTTAGCCTCCCAAAGTGCTGGGATTACAGGCGTGAGCCACCGTGCCCAGCCTCCTAGAGTTTTTCACTAGCTATTCCTTCTGCCTGGAATGTTCTCCTCCCTGCCCCCCTACCCCAACCCAGGTCTTTCCTGTCATTTGGATTTCAGTTTAGATGCAGCCTCATAGAGGCCTTTCCTCACCACTCAACCTGAAGTCGTATTTGAGGCCCTCTCTATCATAGCATTCTACTTTATTTTATTTTAATGTATTATTATTATTAATTTTTGAGACAGAATCTTGCTTTGTTGCTCAGGCTGGAGTGCAGTGGTGCAATCATAGCTCACTGCAACCTCGAACTCCTGGGCTCATATGATCCTTTCACCTCAGCCTCCTGAGTAGCTGGGACTACAGGCATGCGCTACCATGCCTGGCTAATTTTTAAAAAAATTTTGGCTGTGTGTGGTGGCTCACATCTGTAATCTCAGCACTTTAGGAGGTCAAGGTGGGAGGGTCACTTGAACCCAGGAGTTAAAGATCTGCCTGGGCCACATAGCAAAACCTTGTCTCTACTAAAAAAAATGGTTTTAGAGATAGGATCTTGCTATGTTGTCCAGGCTGGTCTCAAACTCCTGGCCTCAAGCTATCCTCCTGCCTCGGCCTCCCAAAGTGCTGGAATTACAGGCATGAACCACTGCAACCAGCAGCATTCTATTTTAACTCTAATAGTGCTTAGCGCTAGCTATGGCACGTTGAATAAGGGATCCCCAAAGATGCCCAAGTCTGAATCCTCAGAGCCTGTGAATGTTCATGATATGGTTTGTCTGTGTCCCCACCCAAATCTCACCTTGAATTGTAATTCCCACAGTTCCCATGTGTCGTGAGAAGAACCCAGTGAGAGGTGATTGAATTATAAGGGTGGGTCTTTCCTGGGCTGTTCTCATGATAGTAAATGAGTCTCACTAGATCTGATAATTTTAAAAATGGGAGTTTTGCCTGGGCACGGTGGCTCACACCTGTAATCCCAGCACTTTGGGAGGCCGAGGTGGGCAGATCACGAGGTCAGGAGTTCGAGACCAGCCTGGCCAATATGGTGAAACCCCGTCTCTACTAAAAATACAAAAATTAGGCCGGGCGCGGCGGCTCACGCCTGTAATCCCGGCACTTTGGGAGGCTAAGGCGGACAGATCACGAGGTCAGGAGATCAAGACCATCCTGGCTAACACGGTGAAACCCTGTTTCTACTAAAAATACAAAAAATTAGCTGGGCGTGGTGGCGGGCGCCTGTAGTCCCAGCTACTCGGGAGGCTGAGGCAGGAGAAAGGCGTGAACCTGGGAGGCGGAGCTTGCAGTGAGCCAAGATGGCGCCACTGCACTCCAGCCTGGGTGACAGAGCGAGACTCCGTCTCAAAAAAAAAAAAAAAACAAAAAAACCAAAAATTAGCTGGATATAGTGGCACGTACCTGTAGTCCCAGCTACTAGGAAGGCTGAGGCAGAAGAATCATTTGAACCTGGGAGGTGGAGGTTGCAGTGAGCCGAGATGGTGCCACTGAACTGTAGCCTGGGCAACAGAGCAAGACTCTGTCTCAAAACAAAACAAAACAAAACAAAACAAAACAAAACACAAATAAAAAATGGGAGTTTTTCTGCACAAGCTCTCTCTTTGCCTGCTGCCATCCACAAAAGATATGATTTGCTCCTCCTTGCCTTCCACCATGATTGTGAGGCCTCCCCGGCCATGTAGAACTGTAAGTCCAAGAAAACTCTTTCTTTTGTAAATTGCCCAGTCTGGGGTATGTCTTTATTAGCAGTGTGAAAATGGACTAATACAGTTCACCTTATATAGCAAAAAAAAGTCTCTGATCATTTTATACTTAACATGATTACATGTTCACAAGTGATCACGTGATCATTTTATACTTAACATTTTTAGGAACTGCTAAAATGTTTTTTCTCATTTTCTATGTCTTGGAAGAGTTTATGAAGAATTCGTATTTATTTAAATGTTTGATGGAATTCACCAGTGACACCACGTGGACCTGAGCCTTGCTTTTGGGTTGTTTAAAAATTAGTAATGCAGCTGGGAGCAGTGGCTCAAACCTGTAATCCCAACACTCTGGAAAGCTGAGGAGGGCAGATCACGAGGTCAGGAGTTCAAGATCAGCCTGGCCAACATAGTGAAACCCCATCTCTACTAAAAATACAAAAAATTAGCTGGGTGTGATGTTGGGTGTCTGTAGTCCCATCTACTTGGGAGGCTGAGGCAAGAGAACTGCTTGAACCCGGCAGGTGGAGGTTGCAGTGAGCTGAGATCGTGCCACTGCAATCCAGCCCAGACAACAGCACGAGACTCCATCTCAAAAAAAAAAAAAAAAAAATTTGTATTGCAGTCTTTTTACTTGGATTAGATCTTTCAATTTCTTTTTCAGAATGTTATTTCCTTATAGCTTCTATTCCTGCATCTCTTTAATCACTTACGATATTATTTTATAGTCTCTACCAGGATAGTTCTGTGTGCTTTTGTTTCCTTTATTTGGTTTCGTTTGTTTTTTATTCTCACTCAGCCATTGTTGTGTCTGCTGGTTCCCTATCACAGTGGATTTTTTCCTTATTTGTTTTGGTAATTTTTTATTATGAGGTCATCTTTGGGGTGGCTGGGGGAAGAATCTTTTTTTTTTTTTGAGAGGAAGTCTCATTCTGTCTCCCAGGCTGGAGTGCAGTGGCACAATCTCAGCTCACTACAACCTCTGCCTCCCAGGTTCAAGCGATTCTCCTGCCTCAGCCTCCCGAGTAGCTGGGACTACGGGTGCCTGCCACTATGCCCGGTTGATTTTTGTATTTTTAGTAGAAATGGGGTTTCACCATGTTGGCCAGGCTGGTCTCCAACTTCTGACCTCAAGTGATCCACCTGCCTTGGCATCCCAAAGTGCTGGGATTACAGGCGTGAGCCACTGTGCCCGGCCGAGAACCATTTTTTCTATAAGAATCGCTTGTGGCCCGATTTGTAAAATATTCCTCCAGAAAAGTTTTACATTTGTCTCTACCATGCACTCCAAGAAGTTCACCACGAGATTCAGCTTCTGAACCTGCTCCGTGTCACAGGCTTGGTGGGATAATTTCTCTTAAGATATTGTTTTTTTCTACCCAGTTAAGTCAAGCTCCCTTGTCCTCCACCAATGCCAATAAATATTTTCTTTTTTTAAATTTTTTGAGACAGGGTCTCAATTCATTGCCCTGGCTGGAGTGCAGTGGTGGAATCATAGCTCACTGCAGCCTTCATCTCCCAGGCTCAAGCGATCCTCCCACTTTAGCCTCCCAGGTAGCTGGGTCTACAGGTGCATGCCACCACACCTGCATACTTTTCTTGATGTTTAGTACAGACAGAGTCTCTCTATGGTACCCAGGCTGGTCTCAAACTCCTGAGCTCAAGCAACCCTCCTACCTCAGCCTCCCCATGTGTTGGGATTATAGGCATGAGTCATTTCACCCAGCTCCAAAAAGGATTTTCTTTTCTTTTCTTTTCTTTTTTTTTTTTTTTTAAGATGGAGTCTCGCTCTGTCACCCAGGCTGGAGTCCAGTGGTATGATCTTGGCTCACTGCAACCTCTGCCTTCCTGGTTCAAGTGATTCTCCTGCCTCAGCCTCCGGAGTAGCTGGGATTACAGACACTTGCCACCACGCCCAGCTAATACTTTGGATTTTAGTACAGGTGGGGTTTCACCATGTTGGCCAGCCTGATCTTGAACTCCTGACCTCAAGTGATCCACCCACCTTGGCCTCCCAAAGTGCTGGGATTACAGGTGTGAACCACCGCGCCCAGCCTCTCTGTATTCTTTTTTAAACTTCTATCCACAGCCTTGATTCTGAAATCTCTTTCTCTAGGTGCAGGTTGGCTTCTGTGAGAAGAGGCTATTGATTTGCCTAAGGCCAAGATAACCTGAACATTCTTTACTCTTCCAAGGGCAGAAAGGGAGAGACGCTGATCTGTTGTCCTGAAAACTCCTTGACGATTCGGCTTCTTGGGGAGATGGCCCAACCGGATTTGTGGAAGTTGATCTGCCTGGCTTATCTTCATTTTCCTTGTCTTGATTTTTTCTTTCTTTCTTTTTTTTTCCCCCATGGGAAAACATTAGCAGAGAAAAGTTCCAGACTTTCCTTTCCTAAGCAAATTTGTTTTATGTATTGTTTTATGTATTGACCAAACTCCAAATATTGACAACTGTTCCAAATGTCCTCTTAGTAAGACTTAAATCCTTGCAGGCATGCCCAGTATTTTTCCTTGATCAACAAATGCAGTCAGTTCTGGAACAATTTTCCCTTCACTTGGGGCTTTTTCTGAGAGGCAAGACTTGGAAGTACTGTTACAGAAATCTATGGAACCAAAAGTTTAGTGCAAAAGTAATTGTGGGGGCCGGGCTCACGCCTGTAATCCCAGCACTTTGGGAGGCTGAGGTGGGCGGATGACCTGAGGTCAGGAGTTCGAGACCAGCCTGACCAATATGGTGAAACCCCATCTCTACTAAAAATACAAAAATTAGCCGGGCGTGGTGGCGGGCGCCTGTAGTCCTAGCTACTTGGGAGGCTGAGACAGAAGAATTGCTTGAACCCAGGAGGCGGAGGTTGCAGTGAGCTGAGATCATGCCGCTGACTCCAGCCTGGGTGACGGAGTAAGACTCCGTCTCAAAAAAAAAAAAAAAAAAGATAAGAAAAACACCTGGACTGCTAAGTGGTTCCCCGAAGGGGACAGCAGGAAATGCCAAGGGGATGGAATATAATGGCATATTCTTTTCCATGAGGCCTACTTGTCTTTTTTTTTTTTTTTTTTTTTTGAGACGGAGTCTTTTTCTGTCAACCAGGCTGGAGTGCAGTGGCACAATCTTGGCTCACTACAACCTCCACCTCCTGAGTTCAAGCAATTCTCCTGCCTCAGCTTTCCAAGTAACTGGGACTACAGGCATGTGCCACCATGCCCATCTAATTTTTTATTTTATTTTATTTTTTGAGATGGAGTCTCACTCTGTCTCTCAGGCTGGAGTGCGGTGGCATGATCTCGGCTCACTGCAAGCTCCCCCTCCTGGGTTCACGCCATTCTCCTGCCTCAGCCTCCTGAGTAGCTGGGACTACAGGCACCCACCACCACGCCCGGCTAATTTTGTTTTTGTATTTTTAGTAGAGACGGGGTTTCACCGTGTTAGCCAGGATGATCTCAATCTCCTGACCTCCTGATCCACCCACCTTGGCCTCCCAAATTGGTGGAATTACAGGCATGATCCACTGTGCCCAGCCTTTTTTTTTGTATTTTTAATAAAGACACAGGGTTTCACCACCATGTTGGCCAGGCTGGTCTTGAACTCCTGACCTCAGGTGATCTACCTGCCTTGGGCTCGCAAAGTGCTGAGATTACAGGCATGAGCCACCGCACTGGCCACTACTTGTCTTTTAACACTTTCTCTTTCAGGAAGAGCAAAGTTTGGTGACACAGAGTTGCCTCTGATGGTCCTTTTTGTCTGTATCCCACCTGACTACACACCTGTGGCTCTGTTCAGATGGCCAGGTATCACCTCACCACACTGGCCTTTTATTGACGTTTATAGCAACTTTATTTCCACAACAGCCCAGGACTTCTGCCACTTTTCACTATATTCATCATTATGCCTCATCTCTGGCTTGGAATTTTCCCAAATCTATGAGTACCGTGAACAAGGAGAGAATGCAACCGTTTCATGAAAAGGGGACGTATTAGCCTTGTGGATCTTGGAATTCAGCATAAAACAAAAATTTCCATTAGACAAACGCACACAATGATAAATTATTAAGCAAAACCTTGAGTGGTAATTTACGCGTTTCTGTAACTATGTCCCCAACATATTGACATAGACCAAGAAGTGCAGGAATGCTTAAGAATCAATGGAAACTTTGCTGAGTATGAAAGGCAGGCTTCACCAATTAAGCCCATTGTGATGTCCCGTCGGTATCTGATCACTATAAAAGTTTTAGCATGAATTTGGCCATAATGTCAGGAAGTACTGTGGGCCCAGAAAAAGGAGTCGCAAATTCATGGTGGAAAGAGCTATTCTATTTTAATACTCATCACTAAGACGCCCTCACCAACTAAAAGGATGCATTATATGCATTAGTTATTGTATTTAGAGATTTTAAAATCTATAGTTGCTCTAGTGTTGGTAAGGCAATATGCAGGCAGATAGGCGCAGACACTTTTTACTTTTTTTTTTTTTTTTGAGTTGGAGTCTTGCTCTGTCGCCAGGCTGGAGCGCAATGGTGCGATCTTGGCTCACTGCAACCTCTGCCTCCTGGGTTCAAGTGATTCTCCTGCCTCAGCCTCCCACGTAGCTGGGACTACAGGTGCCACCATGCCCAGCTAATTTTTGTATTTTTAGTAGAGACAGGGTTTCACCATGTTAGCCAGGCTGGTCTCAATCTCCTGACCTCAGGTGATCCACCTGCCTCGGCCTCCCAAAGTGCTGGGATTACAGGCGTGAGCCACCACGCCCAGCCTCAGCCCCTTTTTTCTACAATGGGGGCGGTGAGATAGAACCCTAATTATCTGGTCTCCTTGCAGTCAGGAGCAGCAAAATAGACACATTCTGGCCAGAGACAAAGGAAACGAAGGAGACAAGGAGACAAAGGTCTACCGAGAAGGCTGAAAAGTGAAATAGTGGAGGTTCCAGAAGGCTTTTCCTTCCTTCCTTCTTTCCTTCCTTCCTTCCTTCCTTCCTTCTTTCCTTCCTCCCTCCCTTCCTTCCTTCCTTCCTTCCTTCCTTCCCTCTCTTTTTGTTTCAGGAAGTCTTTTATTATTATTATTTTTTTTTGCCCTCCTCATAACTTCCTAGAAAGCACATGTGGGTCGGGTGTGGTGGCTCACGCCTGCAATCCCAGTGCTTTGGGAGTCCAAGGCAGGAGGATTGCTTGAGCCCAGAGTCTGAGACCAGCCTGGGCAACATAGCAAGACCCCATCTCTACAAAGAAAAAAAAAATAGCCAGGTGTGGTGGCGAGCGTCTGTAGTCCCAGCTACTTGGAAAGGTGAGGCAGGAAGATTGCTTGAGTTCAGGAGTTTGAGGCTGCAGTGAGCTGTGACTGTGCTGCTGTACCACATCCTGGGCAACAGAACGAGACTGTGTCAGAAAGAAAGAAAGAGAGAAAGAGAGCGAGAGAAAGAGAGAGACAGGAAGGAAGGAAGGAAGGAAGGAAGGAAGGAAGGAAGGAAGGAGAGAGACAGGAAGGAAGGAAGGAAGGAAGGAAGGAAAGAGAAGGGAAGGGAAGGGAAAGGAAAAGAAAGGAATGAAGGAAAGAAAAAGGAAGAAAGAGAAAAAGGAAGGAAGAAAGAAGCGAGGAAGGAATGAAGGAAGGAAGGGAGGGAGGAAGGGAGAGAGAAAAAAGGAAGGAAGGAAGGAGGAAGGAAGGAAGGAAGGAGAGGGAATGAAAGGAAAGAAAAAGAAAGAAAGGCTGGGCATAGTGGCTAATGCCTGTAATCTCAGTACTTTGGGAGGCCAAGGTGAGTGGATCACGAGGTCAAGAGATCAAGACCATCCTGACCAACCCCGTCTCAAATGCAAAAATTAGCTAGGTGTGGTGGTGTGTGCCTGTAATCCCAGCTACTCTGGAGGCTGAGGCAGGAGAATCGTTTGAACCTGGGAGGCAGAGGTTTCAGTGAGCTGAAATCGCGCCATTGCACTCCAGCCTGGCAACAGAGCGAGACTCTGTCTCGAAAAAAAAAAATGGAAAAGAAAGAAAGAAAAGAGAGGAAGGAATGAAGGAATGAAGGAGAGGGAGGGGGAGAGAGAGAGGAGGGCAAGTAAGCAGATATGATGATATCATGTAAGAAGTAACCAACATCTTGTAAGCTGCTCTGAGCAACAAACAAGACCAAGCATCACCAAGTTGAGACTGGCCGAGTGGAGAGACACATCCTGAGCCTCTCACAGCATCTGTGAGCATGAAGGTTTCTGTTCCTTTCATCTAAAACATTCCCAAATGACCTATACTGTTCTTAAAACCTGGGAAAATTTGCCACTGTGTTGAATTCAACATATACACACAGAACGAATCTTCAAGTGAAAAAAATCCAAATGGTGAGAAAGGTTCTCCTGAGACTTTTCATACATTTAAATTTTTCATTTTGGAGATGACCATATTTTCAGATGAAATGAAAGATCACAGGCTGCCAAATTCCAGTATGATTATGGAGACCAAAGGAGGGAAATGTTATTAAAATTGGGACGCTCTTGAAAAACCTATTGTCTGTGAGTTTATGTCCTTAAGCCACTTTCCAAAAGCACTTTCGTTTCAACGTAATCAAAGAACATCATTTTACACCCACTCTTCTAAGAAATAAATTTCAGAATCATTTTTCAAGGTTGGAAAATAGGAACTTTGTCAAGAGAAATCACTTTGCTTTTGAGTCATTGTTACTGCAAGACTTCCCACAAAATGACATTGACAATATCCTCAGAAGTCCTTGAATAGTATTCGTGCATTATTATCAGCAAAATGCTTGGGCTTGCAATGGAGTGAATAATTCTTAGATCATTTCTCTTTTTCAAAAAATTCTTAGCCGGTTGTGGTAGCTCATGCCTGTAATCCCAGCACTTTGGGAGGCCGAGGAGGGTAGATTGCTTGAGCCTAGGAGTTCAAGACCAGCCTGGGCAACACAGTGAAACCCTGTCTCTACAAAAATTAGCTAGATGGGGTAGCACATGCCTGTAGTCCCAGCTACTCGGGAGGCTGAGGTGGGAGGATTCACTGAGCCCAGGAGGTTGAGGCTGCAGTAAGCCAGGATCCCACCACTGCACTCCAGCCTGGGCAACAGAGCAAGACTTTGTCTCAAAATAAATAAATGCGTAATAATAATAATAATAATATATTTTTCTGACATCAAGAGTTGGTCATATATATATGTGTGTGTGTATATATTTTTTTTCTTTTTTTTTTGAGACACAGTCTCACTCTGTCACCTAGGCTGGAGTGCAGTAACATGATCTTAGCTCACCACAATCTCTACCTCCTGTGTTCAAGCAATTCTCGTGCCTCAGCCTCCCGAGTAGCTGGGATTACAGGCTCATGCCACCATGCCTGGGTAATTTTTGTATTTTTAGTAGAGACGGGGTTTCACTATATTGGCCAGGCTGGTCTTGAACTCCTGGCCCCAAGCGATCCTCCCACCTTGGCCTCCCATAGTGCTGAGAATACAGACGTAAGCCACTGTCCCTGGCCAAGATTCTTTTTCTTCTAGCAACGACTTTCTTCTGAACACAAAAGGAGCTGAGATTTTGGTTGTTTATTCATGGCAAAATGACAGAAAGTCATTTAGATCTTTTTTTTTTTTTTTTTTTTTTTTTTTTTGAGACGGAGTCTCGCTCTTTCACCCAGGCTGGAGTGCAGTGGCACGATCTCGGCTCACTGCAAGCTCCGCCTCCCGGGTTCACACCATTCTTCTGCCTCAGCCTCCGGAGTAGCTGGGACTACAGGCGCCCGCCACCATACTCGGCTAATTTTTTTTTTTTGTATTTTTAGTAGAGATGGGGGTTTCACCATGTTAGCCAGGATGGTCTCGATCTCCTGACCTCGTGATCCGCCCGCCTCGGCCTCCCAAAGTGCTGGGATTACAGGCGTGAGCCACCGCGCCCAGACAGAAAGTCATTTAGATCTTATTAGATTTTGAAACATTTGGATATTGACACTAACAGGCGAAATACGTGGGCGTGTGCGTTTTCCCCTCAACTCTGACTGCTGTTTGCTTGTTGAATAGACTCCTGAGTCTAGAATCAATGGATTCTTCCTCCTCGTAGGCACAGCAGCTGGGACAAAGAGGTGGTATTTTTGCCTGGAGATATTTCCAGGCCCTGATAAGCCTGACATTGGCTACAAAAGGAAACCGCCTTCCCAATTCTGAGCAGCTGGAGGCTGTGGCCTCGGTTCCTGAGGACTCCTTGGAATGGGACAGAAATGCAAAGACAGTGTCCTCATCCTGGTGGGAAAACAGTAGGTCTGGGGAATTCACTTCCTGTCTCAGTGATAACATCCCCTGTGACTTGGAGTAAGTCATATCACGGTCATGTCCCCGGCTCCCTCTGTCCTGGTCAATAGGAGTTGGAGGGGGCAGTGCTCCAGATGACCTTGTGGGAGTGGTGAGAGGCCACAGTTTTCCTTGGGGACATTTCCCCAAAGATGTGGCTGCCACCTACCAGGTGTGACTTCAGGTGAGTCGGGGGTAGCAGCCAGGGCTTGCGTGAGTGGAGGTCGAGGGAAAGTCACTGCCTGCATCGGCTGTCCCCTCCTTCCCCTTCAAGGCTGCCTTTGATCTCTGCTGTCAACAGAAATTGCAGCTCATGCTGAAGTTTTCTGGCCTGGTCTTCCATCCCCCCACATTCAGTCTGGTTGGTCAAGTCACAAGTAATTTCCACACCCCCTCAAAGGTTGTGCAACTACCATGCAAATGCATTTCAAGTTTAGCTACCTTTTTTTTTTTTTTTTTAAACAGAGGGAAATTTCTTTCTTTCTTTTTTTATTTTTGAGACAGTCTCCCTCTGTCACGCAGGCTGGAATGCAGTGGCATGATTTTGGCTCTCTGCAACCTCCGCCTCCCAGGTTCAAGCCATTCTCCTGCCTCAACCTCCCAAGTAGCTGGGATTACAGGCGCCTGCCTCCACACCCAGCTAATTTTTCTGTATTTTTAGTAGAGACGGGGTTTCACCATGTTGGCCAGGCTGGTCTCGAACTCTTGACCTCAGGTGATCCACCCATCTTGGCCTCCCAAAGTGCTGGGATTATAGGCATGGGCCACCGCGTCCGGCCAACAGAGTGAACTTTCTTGAATGAATTTTCTTACTATTTAATTTATTTAATTATTTTATTTTATGATAGATGCAGTCTTACTCTGTTGCCCAGGCTGGAGTACAATGGCACCATCATAACTCCCAGCAGCTTTGAACTCCTGGCCTCAAGTGATCCCGAGTAGCTGGAACCACAAGTGCATGCCACCACCCCTGGCTTGGATTTATTTCTGCTGGCCCATTTATTTCTCTGCCTCACAATGGTAGAGAAATGCCTGAGCCACAGATAGGCCAGGTGACCAGGGAAGCTTGGAAGAAACCTCACAGGCCACCCATGCTCTCAGGCTACCATTTGGAGATAGTTGCTTCAGAGGAATCCCAGGTCAGGCTGCTGGAATCTGGACCCACACTTCTGAAACCTCAGAGTTCTGATCGATGCTTTACAAGCTGGCTTTGCCCACCTCTCCCATGGAACACCCTTCCTCCACTGATCTTTTGAAATTATTGCTGTTGGACTGATTTTGCTGCCTCTGCTACCAGACGGTAAGCAAACCCTGCTGCCACTTTCTTGCTGTGTGTCCTGGTAAGACGCTTCTCCACACTGAGCCTTTCCCCCTGCTCATTGGCAAAATGGGAATGAGACACTGTGAGTTTTACCCACGTGGTATAGACGGAGCTTGCAGGGTACTGAGTGTGGGTCTGGGGATCCGAGATGTCCCTTCATCAGCAGCCTTTATGTCAGCAGCCACACCTCCTCTGTAGGGTTTCACCCCAGCTTAGCTCTCTGAGGACCGGGTCTCCCCTGGAGCCACGTCCTTGTCTGCCAGGGTGGGTCGAGGCATGACTCACTATAACCAGAGACTCACCCTTGAGTCACTTGGATCAGGCAGCCCAGGACGGATGTGACGTCATCAGCAAATACAAGCAGTCGTAGACACAAGGGCAGCTCTGTTTGTCTTGGAGATAAAATCCACCACCCGGGCTGGGCTTTATGGAAAAGGTGAAGGCCACCAGGATCATAGGTACTAACTTCATATGATGACATGTTTGTGGAGGGACCGGAGAATCTCAGGGTGAGAAAATCGCTGGGGATTGTTCTGCAGCCAAGGAAGGTGTGTCCTTGGCTACTGCAAGGAAAGGTTGCCCTTACTTTGAGGTTGTGTTCTTATCTCCTCCATGTCTCTAACTTTTATAATCCAACCTGAGGATCTCCTAATAAATACTCTGCCTCCTATTACTATATGTCTCAGCTAAAAGACATATCCTACTGGCCAGGCGTGGTGGCTCACACCTGTAATCCCAACACTCTGGGAGGCCGAGGCGAGTGGATCACTTGAGGTCAGGCATTTGAAACCAGCCTGGCCAACATGGTGAAACTCCATCTCTACTAAAAATATAAAAATTAGCCAGGTGTGGGTGGCGCGTGCCTGTAATCCCAGCTACTCAGGAGGCTGAGGCAGGAGAATCTCTTGAACCCAGGAGGCAGGGGTTGCAGAGAGCCGAGATCACGCCACTGTACTCCAGCCTGGGCAACAAGAGTGAAACTCCGTCTCAAAAAAAAAAAAAAAAAAAAAAAAAAAAAAATGCCCTACCCCGGGAAGGTAGGGCAGCTGTTTAGCCCAGAAGAGCTCATTCAACCCCTAGCCCTGTGCCTGCTTCCCTTGCTGCATAGCAAACCGAAACCAGTCTCCCCCGTGTAAACCCGGGGTCCCCATCGGGCCTGGATTTTGTCATTTTCTTCAGATCATGTAACTCTCGGTTATACAACAAGAGAGGAGACGGGATTTCCTTCTAGGGTGGTGAAAAGGTTTTGAACTAGTCAGAGGTGAGGATTGTACAACATTGTGAACGTACTGGATCTCCCTGAATTGTACATTTTATTTTACTGATTTACTTATCTATTTATTTATTTTTTGAGACAGAGTCTCACTCTGTCACCCAGGTTGGAGTGCAGTGATGTGATCATAGCTCACTGCAGCCTCGACCTCCTGGGCTCAAGTGATCCTCCTGCCTCAGCCTGCAGAGTAGCTGGGACCACAAGTGTGCACCACTGCGCCCAGCTCATTTTTTAAATATTTTGCAGATATGAGGCCTTGCTATGTTGCCCAGGCTGGTCTTAAACTCCTAGGTTCAAGCGATCCTCTCACCTCGGCCTCTCTAGTACTGAGGACCACAGGCGCACACTACTGTGCCTGGCTAATTTTTTGATTCTTTGTAGACATGAGGTCTCACTGTGTTGCCCAGGCTGGTCTCAAATGCCTTGACTCAAGCAATCCTCCTGCCTTGGCCTCCCAATGTGCTGGGATTACAGGAGTGAGCCACCTTGCCTGCCTGAATTGTACATTTTATTCTTTCTCTCTCTCTCTCTCTCTCTCTATATATATATATATATATATATATAAAATTTTATTTATTTATTCATTCATTCATTTATATATTTATTGAGATGGAGTCTTGCTCTGTAACCCAGGCTGGAATGCAATGGTGTGATCTCGGCTCACTGACACCCCTGCCTCCCAGGTTAAAGCAATTCTCCTGCCTCAGTCTCCTGAGTAGCTGGGATTATAGGTGTGCGCCATGACGCCTGGCTAATTTTTGTATTTTTAGTAGAGACGGGCGGTCTCACCATGCTGGCCGGGCTGGTCTCAAACTCCTAACCTCGTAATCCGCCCATCTTGGCCTCCCAAAGTGCTGGGATTACTGGCGTGAGCTACTGTGCCTGGCCTATATTTTATTTTTTTATTTTTTTTGAGACAGAGTCTTGCTCTCTTACCCAGACTGGAGTGTAGTGGTACGATCTCAGCTCACTGCAGCCTCTGCCTCCTGGGTTCAAATGATTCGTGTGCCTTACCCTCCTGAGTAGCTGGGATTACAGGCATGTGTCCCCACTCCTGGCTAAATTTTTTTTTATTTTTTAATTTTCAGTAGAGATGGGGTTTCACCATGTTGCCCAGGTGGTCTCGAACTCCTGGGCTCAAGTGATCCTCCTGCCTCGGCCTCCCAAAGTGCTGGGAGGACAGATGTGAGCCACTGTGCTGAGCTGAATTGTACATTTTAAAATGGTTTGATTTTATGTTATGTGAATTTCAGCTCAATTTCAAACAAAATAAAAACAAAAACAAAAACAAAAAACGAAAAACAAGGCAGGGCTACATAGTCCCAGCAATGGTTCCTTCTCCCTTTCTGGAGGGCAGCATGGTAGGACCTCATCCACTGTATGCAGTGACTGAGTCTGAGGTCGGGAGCCTCAGACACATGGGCTGTCCCGGGTGGCTGTGTGGGCGCAGGCCTAGCACTGGCCTGCAGAGGGCAGCGACAGAACCACTCAGGTGCCGGCAGTCTGTGGTCTGAGCCCAGGAACCACCCAGCGGCCTGTCCCAAGGCCGCTGCTGTTGCCTCGCTGGCATGGAGTAGGGCTGGAGGCACTCCCACGTCCGGGAAGTAGGGGCTGTTGATGCCCCAAAATTTGATATTTTGTCCCAGCGCGGTGGCTGTTGCCTGTAATCCCAGCACTTTGGGAGGCTGAAGCTGGTGGATCACCTGAGGTCGGGAGTTGGAGACCAGCCTGACCAACAGGGAGAAACCCCATCTCTACTAAAAATGCAAAATTAGCCGGGCGTGGTGGCGCATGCCTGTAATCTCAGCTGCTCGGGAGGCTGAGGCAGGAGAATCGCTTGAACCCAGGAGGTGGAGTTGCAGTGAGCAGATATCGCACCATTGCACTCCAGCCTGGGCAACAAGAGTGAAGCTCTATCTCAAAAAAATGATATTTTATCATGGATTTTTTTGCATTAATGTTTTTTGAGATGGGGCCTCATGATGTTGCCCAGGCTGAAGTGCAGTGGTGTGATCATAGCTCACTGCAGCCTCAAACTCCTGGGCTCAAGCAATCCTCTGGCCGCAGCTTCCTGAGTAGCTGGGACTACAGGCGCACATCATCACACCCAGCTATTTTTTTTAAAGAGGTGGGGTCTCACTATGTTGCCCAGGCTGGTCTCGAACTCCTGGCTTCAAGTGATCCTCCCACCTCTGCCTCCCAAAGTGCTGAGGTTACAGGCCTGAGCCACCACTGGCGTTTGCATTAATTTTGATTTTTAAAAATATTGCATTAAGGGCCAGGTGTGGTAGCTCACGCCTATAACCTCAGTGCTTTGAAAGGCCAAGACAGGAGGATCGCTTGAGCCCAGGAGTTTGAGACCAGCCTGGGCAACATGAGACCCCACTCTACAAAAAAAATGTAAAAAATTAGCTAGGCTTCTGGCCTGTGACTGTGGTCCCAAGTACTTGGGAGGCTAAGGTGGGAGGATTGCTTGAGCCTAGGAGGTGGAGGCTGTAGTGAGCTATGATCATGCCACTGCACTCTATCTAGCCTGGGTGACAGAGCCTGACCTCATCTCTAATGAAAACAAAAAGCTGCATTAAGTTCTCTCTCTCTCTCTCTTTTTTTAGATGGAGTCTTGCTCTGTCACCTAATTTGGAGTGTAGTGGTGCAATCTCGGCTCACTGCAACCTCCATCTCCTGGGTTCAAGCAATTCTCCTGCCTCAGTCTCCTGAGTAGCTGGGATTAAAAGCATGTGCCACCACGCCCGGCTAATTTTTATATTTTTAGTAGAGACGGGGTTGCACCATGTTAGCCAGGCTGGTCTCGAACTCCTGGACTCAAGGGATCCGCCTGCCTCAGCCTCCCAAAGTGCTGAGATTACAGGTGTGAGCCACTGCACCCAGCCAAGATCTCTTGATTACTGAGTGGTTTGGTATTCCTTTAAATTGTGTGCTGAGGGCTGGGCACAATGGCTCACACCTGTAATCCCAGTACTTTGGGAGGCCAAGACAGGTGGATCACTTGAGGTCAGGAGTTTGAGACCAGCCTGGCCAACATGGTGAAACCCTGTCTCTACTAAAATACAAAAATTAGCTGGGCACAGTGACAGGCGCCTCTAATCCCAGCTACTCGGGAGGCTAAGGCAGGAGAATTGCTTGAACCTGGGAGGCGGAGGTTGCTGTGAGCCGAGATCACGCCACTGCACCTCAGCCTGAGTGCTTGGGTGACAGAACCACACTGTCTCAAAATAAATAAATAAATAAATAAATAAATAAATAGTGTGCTAAGTCAATTTCTCCCTCTCCACACCTGTCCAGTCTTATTCTTCCTGAGTGTGGTATATCAGAGTTGTGGATGGACGAAAGGAGAGGATCGTGACAGGCAGCAGCCCTGAAGTTCCACCCTCCCCTGCAGGGAAGGCCAAGGGGCCTGCCTTGCGCTACAGTTTCATAGAATTGGAGTCCGTCAAACCTTCCTGAGCCTTAGCGGTAGCCTGGGACCCAGGAGGGGCAGGTGTGTGGGGAGCTGCGCTGACTGCCCGCTGCGTCCACTAGAAGGCGCGCTGGCTGCACAGGTAAGCGCGTCGCGCCTTACCTGAGTGGGCCCAGCTTTCAGGAATCACCTGCCGGTATAGACAGCACCTGTTAGCTGATCCCCGCCCCAGGTCTGCTGCATAGACGAGGAGACTGAGGCACGAACAGGTGAAATGACTCAACTGTTATCTTTTTTTTTTTTTTTTTTTGAGATGAGACAGAGTCTCACCCTGTTTCCCAGGCTAGGGTACTGTAGCCCAGTCACAGTTCACTACGGCCTCATCCTCCTGGGCTCAAGCAATCCTCCCACCTCGGCCTCTCGAGTAGGTGGGATCATAGGTGTGCATCATCATACCCAACTAATTAAACACTTTTCTTTTTTCCAGACAGGATCTCTCTCTGTTGCTGGAGTGCAGGGGCACGATCTCAGCTCGCTGCAGCCTCCGCCTCCCGGTTCAAACAATTCTCGTGTCTCAGTCTCCCAAGTAGCTGGGATCACAGGCGTGCACCACCAACCCCGGCTAATTTTTGTATTTTTAATAGAGATGGGGTTTCACCATGTTGGCCAGGCTGGTCTTGAGCTCCTGGCCTCGAGTGAGCCTCCCACCACAGCCTCCCAAAGTGCTGAGATTACAGGCATGAGCCACCACACCCAGCTAATTTTTGTATTTTTAGTAGAGACAAGGTTTCACCACGTTGGCCAGGCTGGTCTTGAACTCCTGGCCTCAAGTGATCCGCTCATCTTGACCTCCCAAAGTGGATCACTTGTTTCTGATCTGTTTTAGAGGTATCTTTGAGAGTCTGGTGAAAGTTACAAGACCCCTTCTTAAAAATTGTTTTGAAATCAATTTCATGGGCTTCAAGAACACCACAGGAATAGATTAAGAACATCTGTCCTTCATGTTTGCAGTGTATATGTTTAATTGGGTTTTGGCCGGAGGCAGTGGCTCATGCCTGTAATCCCAGCACTTTGGGAAGCTGAGGCAGGAGGATCGCTTGAACCCAGCAGTTTGAGATCAGCTTGGGCAACATAGCAAGGCCCTGTCTCTAACAACAACCCCTGCCCCGCCCCCCCATCCAAAATTAGCCAGGTGTGGTGGTGGGTGCCTGTAGTCCCAGCTACTTAGGAAGCTGAGGTGGGAGGATCCGTTGAGCCCAAGAGGCTGAGGTTGCAGTGAGCCATGATCACACCACTACACTCCAACCTGGGTGACAGAGCGAGACCTTGCCTCAAAAAGAAAAAAAAAATGGGGGTTTACATTAGCTCTTAACTTACAGTTCCAGATGTGAATATAATAATGTGATCCATCCACTTACTAAAAAAAAAAAATTTACTGAGCACCTCCTATGTGCTAGGCACTGTTCTAGGTGCTGGGGATACTTGCTTTTGTGGAGTTTACCTTTTAGAGGGGGAAGACAAGTGATAAAAATGGACAAATTATAGTAGTCATTAGTGCTGTTCTCTAAATATTTCAAATACTCCCCCTTCTCGGTACATGGTAGGATTTTTAATTTTTCTTTAATTAGTAGAAAATTTTTTTTGGCTGGGCATAGTGGCTCAGCTCATGCCTGTAATCCCAGCACTTTGGGAGGCCAAGGCAGGTGGGCCACCTGAAGTCAGGAGTTCGAGACCAGCCTGGTCAATATGGTTGACTAAAAACACACAAAAAAATAGCTGGGCATGGACCTGTAGTCCCAGCTACTTGGGAGGCTTAGGCAGGAGAATCGCTTGAACCCGGGAAGCGGAGGTTGCAGTGAGCCGAGATTGTGCCATTGCACTCCAGCCTGGGCATTGCAGCAAGACTCCATCTAAAAAAACAAAAAAAACAAAACAAACAACAACAACAACAACGAAACACCAAACAAAAAAACCCACAAAATTTTCAATTTTTTTTTTTTTTTCAGTAGAGATGAGGCCTTGCTATGTTGCTCAGGCTAGTCTTGAATTTCTGAGCCCAAGCGATCCTCCTACCTTGGCCTCCCAAAATTCTGGGATTACAGGCTTGAGCCACGGAGCCCAGCCATGGTACGATTTTACTTCCTGCTTCTCTTATGGTTGGCTGAAATCATGTGACCAGTTCTGGCCAATGAATTGTGAGGAGTGGTGATGCCATACTTCAGGGCTGAGCGTTTAATTGCTGGCGAGACACCCCCTAGAGCTTTCCCTCTGCCCCAGGCATGAGAACTGGAAATATTTAAAATGAAGTCTGTTTAATCAGTATAGATCCCTGAGTCATGAAGCATGAGTGAGAAATAAACATTTTTTACATCACCGAGATTTTGGGGTTTGCAGTGTATGTTACCGCAGTATAACCTGGCCTGTTCTGACTGATGCAACAATAAGAAGATCATAGAATTTTATAGATTGCTAGAAGGAGATTAGAGCAATGGAGAAAAGAAAATGTTGGGCAGGATCAATGGTATTGCTGGGGGCTGGGCGTGGTGGCTCATGCCTGTAATCCCAGCACTTTGGGAGGCTGAGGCAGGAGGATTGCTTGAGCTCAGGAATTCAAGACCAGCCTGGACAAATAGCAAGGCCCCGTCTCTAAAAAACCCCAACGTAACCAGGCATGATGGTGTGCACCTGTGGTCCCAGCTACTCAGGAGCCTGAGGTAGGAGGACGGCTTGAGCCAGGAAGGTTGAGGCTGCAGTAAGCTGTGTTTGAGCCACTGCACTCCAGCCTGGGCAACAGAGCAACACCCTGTCTCAAAAAAAAAAAAAAAAAAAAGGGACGGAAAGGATGGAGGGGAGGGAAGATGGAATGATGAAGATGTGATCAAGGTAGGCTTCTTTGAGAAAGTGATATTTGAAAAGGAAGAAGGCAGTAAGCTGTGCAGGTACCTGGCATGAAGGAGGTCCCAGGCAGGGGAGCAGCCAGGGATACACCAAAGGTTGGAGGTGTGTCTGATGTATTCCAGGAAGATCAAGGGGGTGGTAGGTGAACCAGGGAAGAAGTGAGGTCAGAGAAATAAGAGGGGCCAGGTCATGTGGAGCCTCATGGCCACGGGAGGACGTCACCATGTTTTCGGCGTGAACTTGGGAACCATGGTAGGGATTGGAACCCAAACGGGACCTGATATGATTTATTTATTTATTTATTTTGAGACAGAGTTTCACTCTTGTTGCCCAGGCTGGAGTGCAATGGCGTGATCTTGGCTCACTGCAACCTCTTTCTCCCGGGTTCAAGCCATTCTCCTGCTTCCGCCTCCCGAGTAGCTGGGATTACAGGCATGTGCCACCATGACCGGCTAATTTTATATTTTTGGTAGAGACGGGGTTTCTCCATGTTGGTCAGGCTGCTCTTGAACTCCTGACTTCAGGTGATGCGCCTGCCTCGGCCTCCCAAAGTGCTGGGATTACAGGCGTGAGCCACTGTGCCCAGCCTGACATAATATGATTTATGTTTGTAAAGGATCGCTCTGACATCTGGGTTGAGATAGACAGCATGTAGGGGTGGGGGCAGGATGGAAGGATGGAAGTGGGGGGGCACTTGAATATTTCAGGAGACAGCTATCTGTGGCTCACACTGGGCAGTGACAGCAGAGGTGGGGACAAGTGTCCAGGTGGACAGATCCTGGATATTTTTTGTTTATTTCATTTATTTATTTCTGAGGCAGGGTCTCTCCCTGTCACCCAGGCTGGAGTGCAGGTGGGGCAATCACAGCTCACTGCAGTCTCGACCTCCTTGGCTCAAGCGATCCTCCCACTTCAGCCTCCCCAGTAGCTGAGACCACAGGCACACGCCACCAAACCTGGCTAATTTCTAAATGTTTTTGTAGAGATGAGGGGGGAGTCTCACTATGTTGCCCAGGCTGGTCTCAGACTCCTGCCCTCGAGGGATCCTCCCACCTTAGCCTCCCAAAGCGCTAGAATTACAGGCTTGAGCCACCGCACCTGGCCTTATAATTTCAAGATAGAACCAATACTATTTTTTGATAGATTAAATGAAGGATGGGAGAGATTCAAGGCTTTTGGCCCCATCCTTCCAAGAAGGATGGAATTGCTTTCAACTGAAGCGTGGGGGAGGTTGCAGATGGAGTGGGTTTCATGGGGGGAAGATCAGGAGTTGGTTTTGGCCGTGGTGAGTTTAAAATGTCTATTGGACCCCAAGTGGAGGCATGTGGGTGGCTGTTGGATGTATGAGTCTGGAGTCGGGAGAATATAAATTTGGGAGTTGTTGATGGAAAGATGGTATCAACAGTTTAATGTCTTAAAACACTCTTCTCTATAAGCCAGGAACAGAAAGTTAAACACCGCATGTTCTCACTCTGAAAGCTAAAAAAAGTTGATCTCATAGAAGTAGAAAGTAGAAGAGAGAATACTCGAGTCTGGGAAGGGTAGGGGAAAGAGAGAGATGTGTTAAATTTGTTTAAAAATTACAGCTAGGGGCCGGGCGCGGTGGCTCATGCCTGTAATCCCAGCACTTTGGGAGGCCGAGCTGGGTGGATCACGAGGTCAGGAGTTCGAGACCAGCCTGGTCAATATGATGAAATCCTGTCTCTACTAAAAATGAGAAATTAGCTGGGCATGGTGGCGCACCTGTAGACCCAGCTGCTTAGGAGGCTGAGGCAGAAGAATCACTTGAACCCGGGAGGCGGAGGTTGCAGTGAGCCGAGATTGTGCCTCTGCACTCCAGCCTGGGTGATAGAGCAAGACTCCATCTCAAAAAAAAAAAAAAAATTACAGCTAGATGGGAGGAATAAGTTCTAGTGTTTCATACTACTGTAGGATGACTATAGTTCACAATAATATATAATTCCAAATAGCTAGGAGGATACTGAACCTTCCCAACACAAGGAAATGATACACATTTGAGATGAAGGATTTGCTAATTACTCTGAGAACAGCCTGGGCAACATAGCAAGACCTCATCTCTACAAAAAAATTAAAAAATTAGCTGGGCTACTGGGCATGCAGCTGTGGTCCCAGCTACTTGGGAGGCTGAGGTGGGAGGATTGCTTGAGCCCAGGAGGTGGAGGCTGCAGTGAGCTATGATTGAGCCACTGCATTCTGATTGCTATACATTCTATGTATCACAACATCACTATGTGGCACACGAATATATACAATTATTGTCATTTAAAAATGTTTAGGCTGGGTGCAGTGGCTCATGCCTGTAATCCTAGCACTTTGGGAGGCCAAGGTGGGAGGATTGCTGGAGTCCAGAAGTTCAAGACCAGCCTGGATAACATAGTGACACCTTATCTATAAAAATAAATTTAAAAATTAGCCAAGGGTGGTGGCCCATGCCTGTAGTCTCAGCTATTTGGGAAGCTGAGGCGAGAGGATTCCTTGAGCCTAGGAGTTGAAGGCTGCAACGAGCTATGATTGTGCCACCAGCTGCACTTTAGTCTGGGTGACAGAATGAGACTGTCTCAAAAAAAAAACAAAAAACTTTAAAATAAGCCACGCATGATGGCTCACACCTGTAATCCTGGTATTTTGAGAGGCCGAGGCAGGAGGATCGCTTGAACCCAGGAGTTCAGGACAAGCCTGGGCAACATAGTGAAACCCCGTCTCTACAAAAAATATAAAAATTAGCCAGACGTGGTGGCGCATACCTGTAGTCCCAGCTACTTGCAGGGGCTGAGGTGAGAGATGGCTTGGAGGTCGAGACTGCGGTGAGCCTTGATTTCGTCACTGTATCCCAGCCTGGGCAACAAAGCAAGACTCTGCCTCAAAATAAATAAATAGAATAAAATAAAATTAAGAAACCTAGCTGGGCACGGTAGCTTATGTCTGTAATCCTAGCACTTTGGGAGGCCGAGGTGGGTGGATCATCTAAGGTCAGGAGTTCGAGACCAGCCTGGCCAACATGGTGAAACTGACTCTACCAAAAATAGAAAAATTAACTGGGTGTGGTGGCGGGCACCTGCAAACTACTCTGGAGGCTGAGGGAGGAGACTCGCTTGAACCCAGGAGTCAGAGGTTGCAGTGAGCCGAGATCGAGCCACTGCACTCCAGCCTGGGCAATAAGAGCGAAACTCTGTCTCAAAAAGAACAAAACAAAACAAAAACCCCATTGTTCTTTTTATAAAGATAAATTTTTGTTTGTTTGTTTTTGAGACGGAGTCTCGCTCTGTTGCCAGGCTGGAGTGTAGTGGCTTGATCTTGGCTCACTGCAGCCTCTGACTCATGGGTTCAAGCGATTCTCCTGCCTCAGCTTCCCGAGTAGCTGGGATTACAGGCATGCACCACCACGTCCAGCTAATTTTTGTATTTTTCGTAGAGACAGGGTTTCACCATGTTGGCCAGGATGGTCTCAATCTCCTGACCTCGTGATCTGCCCGCCTCAGCCTCCCAAAGTGCTAGGATTACAGGTGCCAGCCACTGCCCCTGGCCTGAAACTCAACTCTTAACCATTTGGGTCTGGAGAGTTTGTGTTTGTTTTATTTATCTTCTTACTTTTAACTCCTAGTTTTTGTTTTTTTAATTTTCATTTTATCATATGTATTCTTACTCTAAGTTGCCTCAGATTGACACAAAATGAGGCAGAGTATAAAATAAAGCAATAAACATAATTGAATAAAGTTGCTTTTTAATAACAACACAACTCATTTATAAGTAAAAAGATATTGAAAATTTGTCTCTAAAGTAATCTATTATGTGCAGAATCTTATATTCCAGCTGACTTTCATTATAAAACAGAAAATGTGTCCCTTCAGGAAAAACAATTCTAGTCCCAAAATGTTATAAAAATTACACTTTAAAATTGCAGCATCTATGTAAATTCACATATTTTAAGGCAAATAAGTATGCTATTGTGAGTTATCGAGAATAATATGCAAAAGAAGTCACAAAATACAAATGCAAAATAACTAGAATTGCTTTTATGTCTTCATGAAATGACTTAAAGCTTGCAGGAAAAGAACATGAGTTTTCCTAACAGGAGACGCCATGCTTTGAGTCTCCACGTTTATCTTTCCCTGGAATCCCCTGAAGCAGCAATTTTCAGATCATGGGCAAACTCTTATCCTTTCCCTTTTTGACATCCCTGTAAGTCTCTGTTATTGTTGTTGTTATTATTTGTTTTTGAGACAGGGTCTTGCTCTGTTGCCCAAGCTGGAGTGTGCTGGTGCAATCATAAGTCACTGTAGCCTCAATCTCCTGGGCTCAAGGAATCCTCCCTCCTCAGCCTCCTGAATAGCTGGGACTAGACATAAGCCACCATGCCCAGGTAATTGTTTTATGTCTTTTGGAAGAAATAGGGTCTTGCTGTGTTGCCCAGGCTGGTCTCAAACTCCTGGCCTCAAGCAATCCTCCTGTCTCAGCCTCTCAGAGCTCTTAGATTACAGGTGTGAGCCACTGGGCTCAGCTCAGGCTCCTGTTTTGTTTTTTTTTTTTTTTTTTTTGAGACGGAGTTTTGCTCTGTTGCCCAGGCTGGAGTGCAGTGGCGTGATCTCGGCTCATTGCAAGCTCTGCCTCCTGGGTTCACGCCATTCTCCTGCTTCAGCCTCCTGAATAGCTGGGACCACAGGCTCCCGCCACCGTGCCTGGCTAATTTTTTGTATTTTTATTAGAGACGGGGTTTCACCATGTTAGCCAGGATGGTCTTGATCTCCTGACCTCATGATCCGCCTGCCTCAGCCTGCCAAAGTGCTGGGATTACAGGCGTGAGCCACTGTGCCCAGCCAGGCTCCTGTTTTTATAAGTCCATCAATATCGGTCTTTCCAATCAATTTCTTTTTTAAACTTAAATTTATTTAGAGGGGAAACAGTTTAAATAATGTATAGTATGTGTGAATTCATGGGTTCGCTATTTTCCTAAGGTACACTAAAATCAATTCAGAAGTATTTTAAAAAATAGGGTGGGGCCGGGCATGGTGGCTCACACCTGTAATCCAAGCATTTTGGGAGGCCGAGGTGGGAGGACCACCTGAGGTCAGGAGTTCAAGATCAGCCTGGCTAATATGGTGAAACCCCATCTCTACTAAAAATACAAAAACTAGCTGCGCGTGGTGGTGGGTGCCTGTAATCCCAGCTACTTGGGAGGCTGAGGTGGGAGAATCACTTGAACTCGGGAGCTGGAGGTTGCAGTGAGCCGAGATCACATCAGTGCACTCCAGCCTGGGCAACAGAGTGAGACTCTATCTCAAAAAAAAAAAAAAAAAGATAGTATGTTTCCCTAAAACTATCTCTTTCACCTCATGTTGCCCATGGAGAGGTGATCGGGGGCTCTGTCCTGGGGTATAAGTCTGCACTGAGCTGCTCCCAGCCCTTGGAAGTAGATTAACTAGGCTAAATGGAGGAGGAGCCCTGGCCACCGAGACATGTCAATGAGTCAGCAGAGAGAAGAGGAAGACTCCCCCCCAGTTAAAGAGAAAATGAGGCTGGTGGGGCACAGTGGGTCACCCCTATAATCCCAGCACTTTGGGAGGCTAAGGCAGGCGGATCACCTGAGGTCATGTGTTTGAGACCAGCCTGGCCAACATGGTGAAACCGTGTCTCTACTAAAAATACAAAAATTAGCTGGGCATGGTGGTGGGTGCCTGTAATTGTAGCTACTCGGGAGGCTGAGGCAGGAGAATCACTTGAACCCAGGAAGTGGAGGTTGCAGTGAGCCGAGATCGTGCCATTGCACTCCAGCCTGGGCAACAAGAGCAAAACTTGTCTCAAAAAAATAAATAAATAAATAAATAAATAAATAAAAATTAAAAAAATAAAGAGACAATGAGGCGAGGTGGGAATACTTTTGCCGAAACACATGCAAGGAAGTCTTGTTGAACGGTTGCCGAGCAGGGATGTTAAGAAAGATCTTCAGGAATTGTGGGGTGAGGACACATCACGGTCACATGGTCACCATTAGAGAATAGCTCACCTCAACTTTTTCTTGTTGTGATGTAGAAACAACACGTTGGTTTGGCTGGGTGCGTGGCTCACGCCTGTAATCCCAGGACTTTGGGAGGCCGAGGCAGGCGGATCACGAGGTCAGGAGATCGAGACCATCCTAACACGGTGAAACCCCATCTCTACTAAAAATACAAAAAATTAGCCGGGTGTGGTGGCGGGCGCCTGTAGTCCGGAGGCTGAGGCAGGAGAATGGCGTGAACCCGGGAGGCGGAGCTTGCAGTGAGCCCAGATCGCGCCACTGCACTGTAGCCTAGGGGTCAGAGCGAGACTGTCTCAAAAAAAAAAAAAAAAAAAAAAAAAAAGACAGGTTGGTTTCCAATAGAAACCCAACAGTAATTGCATTTGGCTTTTATTTTATTATGATTTATTATTATTATTTTTTGAGACGGAGTCTCGCTCTGTCTCCCAGGCTGGAGTGCAGAGGCACGATCTTGGCTCACGGCAACCTCTGCCTCCCGGATTTAAGCAATTCTCCCGCCTCAGCCTCCCGAGTAGCTGGAATTACAGGCGCCCGCCATCACGCCCAGCTAATTTTACACAACTGGCTTTTAGAACAGTGGTTCTCAGCTGCAAACCCTGAATCTGTAGATTCATCATCACCTGGGAGCTGATTAGAAATGCAAATTCGTTTTTACTGTTTGAGACAGAGCCTTGCTCTGTTGCCCAGGCTGGAGCGTAGTGGTGCAATCTCAGCCCACTGCAAACTCCACCCGCTGGGCTCAAGTGATCCTCCTACCTCAGCTTCCCAAGTAGCTGGGACTCCAGGCGCGCACTACTACGCCCAGCTAATTTTTGTATTTTTTTCTTTGTAGAGACAGTGTCTCGCCATGTTGCCCAGGCTGGTCTTGAACTTCTGGGCTCAAGCGATCCTCCCACCTCGGCCTCCCAAAGTGCTGGGATTACAGGTGTGAGCCACTGCGCCTGACCAAAAATGCAGATTCTTGAGCCCTATCCCAGAGGTATGGTCCTCCAGAGAATATAATGGGTGCTAACATTGAGAACTACTGTTCTAGAAGAAACCCTTTGTTGCACAGTAAACAGAGGGCAAACAGCAAGGAGACCTGCGATCTAGTCACAGATCTGTAGCCAATTAGCTGTGACCTCCGACCAGCGCCAAATTGCTGTCACCTGGAAACTGGGAAAAGGCTTGGGTCTGAGCAAAACTTCCCAGCCTAGAATCACCTGGGTACCTTTTTCTTTTCTTTTTCTTTTTTTTTTTTTGAGACAGGGTCTCACTTTGTTACCCAGGTTAGAGTACAGTGGTGCAATCTCAGCTCACCACAACCTCTGCCTCCCGGGTTCAAGTGATTCTCCCACCTCAGCCTCCCAAGTAGCTGGGATTACAGGCACACACCACTATACCTGGCTAATTTTTGTATTTTTAGTAGAGACGGGGTTTCGCCATGTTGGCCAGGTTGGTCTCGAACTCCTGACCTCAAGTGATCTGCCTGCCTCGGCCTCCCAAAGTGCTGGGATTACAGGTGTGAGCCACCGTGCCTGGCCTCTGGGTAGCTTTTTGAATTCTGATGCTGCTATACCAGAGTCCATACTTTATGATTCAATTTATGTTAAGTTGTAGAACAGGTTGAAACTAATTTATAATGGGAATAATCAGATCAGTGGTTGCCTGATTGGCAGGTGGGAGTGGATCGACTGAGAAGGTATACCAGGGAAGTTTTGGGATGATGGTGACGTTCTGTCTTGATCGAAATATGGGTTACATGGGTGCGTGCATTTGTTAGAATTTACTGAGTGGTATACATAAGATTCGTACATTTTACTATATTCATTACAAATTTGGCCGGGCGCAGTGGCTCACGCTTGTAATCCCAGCACTTTGGGAGGCCGAGGCGGGCGGATCACGAGGTCATGAGATCGAGACCACGGTGAAACCCCGTCTCTACTAAAAATACAAAAAATTTAGCCGGGCATGGTGGCGGGCGCCTGTAGTCCCAGCTACTCGGAGAGGCTGAGGCAGGAGAATGGCATGAACCCGGGAGGCGGAGCTTGCAGTGAGCTGAGATTGCGCCACTGCACTCCAGCCTGGGTGACAGAGCGAGACTCCGTCTCAAAAAAAAAAAAAAAAAAAAAAAATTCATTACAAATTTTATTTTTGTAGAGACAGGGGTTTCACTGTGTTGTCCAGGCTGGTCTTGAATCCCTGAGCTCAAGTGATCCTCCTGCCTTGGCCTCCCAAAGTGCTGGGATTACATGAGCCACTATGCCTAGCCTGGAATATTTGATTCTTTTCTTTTATGCTATGTTATTATTTAAAGCCATGATTTAGATGATGCTCTGTCTCTGGTCTGGATTGCAAGTTTATTCATTGGAAAAACATGATCCACATTGCAACATGATCTTCAGGAACACATTGAAGCAAAAAGGAAGAGACTTATGTGCTTTCTCTCTTTTTTTCTTAGGCAGTCTCACTCTGAGTGTAGTGGTGCCATCTCGGCTCACTGCAACCTCTGCCTCCCGTGTTCAAGTGATTCTCCCGCCTCAGCCTCCTGAGTAGCTGGGATTACAGGTGTATACCACCATGCCCAGCTAATTTTTGCATTTTTAGTAGAAACAGGGTTTCACCATATTGCCCAGGCTGATCTCGAACTCCTGAACTCAAGTGATCCACCTGCCTCGGCCTCCCAAAGTGCTGGGATTACAGGAGTGAGCCACTGTGCCTGACCTATATGCATATTTTATATCTAAAGAAAAAAGGACTATAAATAAATATGAAAGTCTTGTTATAATACGTGTGCTGAAGTGTTTAGGGGTGAAGTGTACTAATGCCACAATTCATTTTGAAATGCCTCAAAATTGAATGGTTTGAGGGATGGATAGTTGAATAGATTATATGATAAACCGAGCATAATGAAATGTTAATTGTAGACTTCAGGGGTGGGTATATGGATGTTCACTGCAAAATTCTTTCAACTTTTCATTAAGTTTGAACATTTCCTAAAAATTTTTAATTCTTTTCTTTCTTTTTTTTTTTTTTGAGACAGAGTATCGCTCTGTCGCCCAGGCTGGAGTGCAGTGGCATAATCTCCGCTTACTGCAAGCTCTGGTTCCTGGGTTCACACCATTCTCCTGCCTCATAATTCATTCATTTTTTAGTGACAGGGTCTCTCTCTGTCTCCCAGGCTGGAGTACAGTGATGTGATCCTAGTTCACTGCAGCCTTGAACTCCTGGGCTCAAGGGAAGCTCCCTTCTCAGCCTCCCAGGAAGCTGGGACTACAGATGCGCTCCACCATCTTTGGCTAATTACCCAGGCTGGTCTCAAACTCTTGTCCTCCAGCGATCCTCCCACCTTGGCTGTGGGAGGTGTTAGGATTATAGGTGTAAGCCCCAAAGTGTTAGGATTACAGGTGTAAGCCCCACACCTCAAAAGTTTTTATAATAAAACACTGAAGGGAAATTCTGAAGCTGAGATGCTACACTTACATCTGTTAATGAGATCTTTCCTCAATTAAATATTCTACCATTGGGGGTTGGTACATTTCTTTGTCAAAGGCAACAGTTTTTAAGCCATTCATGTACACATATTCCTGGGAGAAGTGACACTGTGGGAGATTGTTTTTTTTTTTTTATCCCTGAAAATTAACTTATTGGGGAATAGGTTCGTGATCTCTCCACAGGTTCCAATAATGAGGGGACACCTGGGTTCTGCACCTGGCCTTGTTGTCATGGTTACTGATGCTTTCAGGAGATGGCACCAGGTGTGAGTCTGGACTTGTACTTGCTTTAGCCAAATATGGCCACCAGGAGGAGCAGTCACCCCACAGTTGCCTGGAGCGCCCACACTCTTCAAACTCACAGCTTGAAATGTCACCTGTGGCTGTCTGAGGTCATCCATGGTTATTTCTTTTTTCTTTCTTTCTTTTTCTTTCTTTCTTTCTTTCTTTCTTTCTTTCTTTCTTTCTTTCTTTCTTTCTTTCTTTCTTTCTTTCTTTCTTTTTCTTTCTTTCTTTTTCTTTCTTCTTTTTTCTTTCTCCTTTCTCTTTCTTTCCTTCTCTCTCTCTCTCTTTCTTTCTCTTTCCCTCTCTCTCTCCCTCCCTCCCTCCTTCCTTCCTTCCTTCTTTCCTTCTTTTCTTCTTCTCTCTCTTTCTCTCTTTCTTTCTTCCCTCCCCTCCCCTCCTTTCCCCTCCCTTTCCCTTCCCTTCCCAATAGAGTTTCACTCTTGTTGCCCAGGCTGGAGTGCAGTGGCCCGATTTCGGCTCACTGCAACCTCCACCTCCCAGGTTCAGGCGATTCTCCTGCCTCAGCCTCCCAAGTAGCTGGAATTACAGGCACCTGGCACCATGCCTGGATAATTTTTGTATTTTTATTAGAGACGAGGTTTCCCCATGTTGGCCAGGCTGGTCTCAAACTCCTGACCTCAGGTGATCCACCAGCCTCGGCCTCCCAAAGTGCTGGGATTACAGGCGTGAGCCAACATGCCCGGCCATCCACGGCTATTTTCATCATGCCTCGCTTTCCCCTGTTGGTTCAGTCACCCTCAAAGGACAGAGCCTCTGTGTCATGGGCCCTCCCCCAAGATCTGTGCATTGCCTAATGTGACTGGACCCTCCTCCTCACCCCTCATCCTGCCCCAGCTCCTCTGATGACCTCATCGGCTCTGGAGCCACCACTCAGTCTCTTGCAGGAGGGTCCGCTCCCTCCGACCCCGCTGGCCCCTCAGGACCCCACTTCCCCCGGCACTGTCTGGTGCAGAGACTCTTTCTCCTCTTATGCCCCATGTACCGCAGAAGCTAAGGTAGGGTCCATATCCTCCATGCTTCCTGTGGTCGCGTCCAAGATATTTCTCTTCCAAAGGCAGCAGAGTCACCTGCTGACCCTCTTGGTGACTGCTGTCTGCTGGTCTTATGCTTGTACCTCCTCATCCTTTGAGGACCTGGGCTCCCAGTTGACTGTGTTCTCCATTCTTCTTGCCATCTTGTTCCCGAGGGCATCATCACTCACGTGGACAGGCCAGGCTGCTCCCAGTCTCTCTGAGCACCAGGACAGCTGCAGCTCCAGTGAGCTTTTCCAATGTGCCTCTCAGCTATCCCTCCCCGCGGTCACACCTGGGACCCTCCATCACCCGGAAAGGAGACTTCAGACAGCTCCTCGCTGACCTCTCCTCTCTTGTTCCAGAACTCTCTGCTTGGCCTCAACGCCTCACTGCCACTCTCTCTGTGGTCATTGCCTTCCTTAATCGTGGTTCATAATTAAAATCAACTCCTGCAGGGCGAGGTGGTTCATGCCTGTAATCGCAGCACTTTAGGAGGCCGAGGCAGGTGGATCACTTGAGGTCAGGAGTTCAAGACCAGCCTGGCCAACATAGGGAAACCCCATCCCTACAGAAAATACAAAAATTAGCCAGGCATGGTGGTGGGTGCCTGTAATCTCAGCTACTCGGGAAGCTGAGGCGGGAGATTTGCTTGAATTTGGGAGGTGGAGGTTGCGGTGAGCCGAGATCACACCACTGCACTCCAGCCTGACGACTCCATCTCAAAAACAAACAAACAAACAAACAAAAAAAACAACTCCTTTGTCTTTCTCCTGACGTTGTTACCCTCAGCAAGGATGACATGAATGGGCTAGGTCTCTTGCATCTGCACCTGGACAGTCAAGCATTACTTTATTTATTCATCTATTTATTCATTTACTTATTTATTTATTTATTTATTTTAGAGACAGAGTCTCACTGTGTTGCCCAGGCTGGAGTTCAGTGGTGTGAGCAGAGCTCATTGCAGCCTCCACCTCTTGGGCTCAAGCGATCCTCCCACCTCAGCCTCCGTGGGAGCTGGGATCACAGACATGCACCACACTGCGCCCAGCTAATTTTCTAATTTTCTGTAGAGATGAGGTCTTGCCATGTTGCCCAGGCTGCTCTTGAACTCCTGGCCTCAAACAATCGTCCTTACCTCAACCCCCCAAAGTGCTGGGATTACAGGTGTGAGCCACCATATCTGGCTGTACTTTCACTTTTTTTTTTTTTTTTTTTGAGACAGAGTTTTGCTGTTGTCACCCAGGCTAGAGTGCAGTGGCGCGATCTCAGCTCACTGCAGTGAATAAATAGACGAATGAATAAAGTGAAAGTTCAGCTGAGTGTGTGCTTTCCCAGTGAGGCTTGGCTGTCCAGAAGCAGATGCAACAGATCCAGCTCGTTCATGTCACCCTTGCTGGGGAAAACAATGTAAGGGTTCAAGCCATTCTCCTGCCTCAGCCTCCTGAGTAGCTGTGATTACAGGTGCCCACCACCACCCCTGGCTATTTTTTATATTTTAAGTAGAGATGGGGTTTCACCATGTTGGCCAGGCTTGTCTCGAACTCCTGACCCCAGGTGATCCACCCACTTTGGCATCTCATAGTGCTGGGATTACAGGCGTGAGCCACCGTGCTCGGCCTGGCTGGGCTTTCACTTTAATTTCACAGACTTAAATGGGGTGCCTGGCAACCCCTCTACATTCCCCCAGGAGGTTTGCAACAGCGATTTCATACTTCCTCTCTCTCTCCTCAAACCTCCTGTGCTTCCTCCCCTCCCTCCCTTCTGCTCAGCTGAAGCTCACATCTCTAACGTTATTAGAAGCCATCAGAGTGAATGCTCTTATCTTCCCACCACCCACCGGCTGTGTCTGTTCCTTCCACTGTCACTGTGTAATAATTGCCCTCCTGGGGCTGGGTATGGTGGCTCATGCCTGTAACCCCAGGACTTTGGAAGGCGGAGGTGGGAGGACTACCTGAGGCCAGGAGTTCAAGACCAGCCTGGCCAATACCATGAGACCCCGTCTCTACAAAAATACAAAAATTAGCAGCGTGCAGTGGCTTGCACCTGTAATTCCAGCTGCTTGGGAGGCTGAGGCAGGACGATCACTTGAACCTCAGAGGTGGTCCCTTGTGGTCTGCACCAAAGAGCTTCCCCAGAAGAGTGATCTGCTGGCAAACCCGTACCCGCTTCTCACTCCAAAAATAGCGACTTGTAGCATTCTGCTGACTTTTTTTTTTTTTTTTTTTTGAGATACTCTCCCTCTTTCGCCCAGGCTAGAGTGCAGTGGCCTGCTCACTGCAACCTCCACCTCCCGAGTTCAAGTGATTCTCCTGCCTCAGTCTTCTGAGTAACTGGGAATACAGGCGCCCACCACCTCGCCTGGTTTTGTATTTTTAGTACAGACAGGGTTTCACTATGTTGGCCAGGTTGGTCTTGAACTTCTGACCTCGAGTGATCTGCCCGCCTTGGCCTCCCAAAGTGCTGGGATTACAGGCATGAGCCACTGCGCCTGACCCGCTGACTCTGCCATGTGAATTCTCCCATCGCACTGGCTCCAAGCCATCCACATGGTGTCACTGAATAGGCATTTGGGAAGAGATGCATGCAGTTGGTGTCACCGAATAGGCATCTGGGAAGAGATGCGTGCAGTATTGGTGGGCTGCCTGCCCCGCCCATGACCTGCTGAAGGTGGCAAGAGGGGAGGGTATGGGACAGTGGGGAAAGGAGAGGTGGGCTGCACCTCCTCAGAAGCAGAGGAGTCAGTGCTCTGGCCAGGCCATTTCTTGGCAGAGTGACTCTCATTTAAGCTACACCTGGCTGGGCGTGGTGACTCACGCCTGTGGTCCCAGCACTTGGGGAGGCTGAGGTGGGAGGATTGCTTGAGCCCAGGAGTTCGAGGCTGCAGTGAGCTATGATGGCACCACTGCACTCCAACCGGGGTGAACAGAGGAAGACCCTGTCTCAAAAACAAACAAAAAAAGCTGGTCGCAGTGGCTCATGCCTGTAATCCCAGCACTTGAGGGTCACTTGAGGCCAGGCGTTCAAGACCAGCCTGAGCAACATAGCCAGACACCCAACTCTAAAAGAAAAAAAAAAAAGCTAGACTGGAGGAAAATGCTTAGAGAGAAAAAGCTGTATTCTCAGGCTCCCACGAGGAAAGTTGAGGTTTTCTCTCCTTTTTATGTAGAAAAATCCACCGGGATGTGACATTCTCATTAGACTGTAGTTTAAACAGGACAGGCTTCCGTTTGCAGGTGAGAACTTTAGTTTTCACAGTCAGGGGACAAATGTCAGACCTTTTCATGGGATGAAGCTGAAATTTGGAAAATCACTGTCATTTTTATACAAATGAAGCCCAGGTGGTTCTCTCTATAGAACTTTCTAGTTAAAAAAGAGGGCAAAAGTCTAATCTCTACATAGGAATTCCCTGTTTCTTGCAGGTGAATTAATTGCTTTCTGCCTTGGGCTATTTACAGAATACCGATGACAAGCTGAGAGGAAGGAGGAAAAAAACTCGTAAAAAAAGAGGAATTTTTAGTCACAAAAAGGAAATTATGCCTGCTAAGTGAGACAAGATGTGAATTGGCCTTAAAAAGGAGCAGATATGAATGTTAAGTGGCAGCTTTGTGCCGAAGGTGGGCAGGCGGCCTTGAGTGGCTGAAGAGGAAGACCAGGGGGTGTGGAGGCGGTGAATCCTTCTAGAACCTTCTAGAAATTCTGTCCCTTTTAACTTTTTTTTTTGTCTCGCTCTGTCATCAAGGCTGGAGTGCAATGGTACCATCTCGGCTCACTGCAACCTCTCCCTCCTGGGTTCAAGTGATTCTCCTGCCTCAGTCTCCTGAGTAGCTGGGATTACAGGTGCCTGCCAACATAGCCGACTAATTTTTGTATTTTTAGTAGAAATGGGGTTTCACCATGTTGGCCAGGCTGGTCTCGAACTCCTGACTCCATTTTTTTTTTTGAGACTCCATCTCAAAAAAAAAACAAAAGCAAAAACAAAGTCTGGGACCTTCCCCTTCTCTCTCACTTGCTCCCACTCTCGCCATGGAACCCTCTGGCTCCCTGTTGCCATCTGCCATGATTGGAAGCTTCCCAAGGCCCCCCCAAGAAGCAGATACTCCTGACATGCTTCCTGTACAGCCTGCAGAATCATGAGCCCATTAAACTGCTTTTCTTTATTAATGACCCTGCCTCAGGTATTCCTTTAGAGCAATGCAAAGAATGCCTATCACAACCCTCTTTCCTTCACACCCAATCCTTGTCACAGGCTCTGCTGTTGGGGGAACTCACACTGGGACACCAGGGTAGTGTCCCCTACCAGCATCACCACTGCCCAGCTGTGTGACCCGATTTCCTGGGTTTCCGGGATGTGTTAGGCTCTCAGTGCCTGGAGAGAATCGAGGTCTATTTGTCCCATGTCTCAGGCTGTTTGATCATCACAATGTCACCTCCCTACAGGCCTGTCGCTGAGAGATGTACCTCCCAGCCCGCTGACGTCGGGCTCAGCTGTGAGATGGGAGCAGAGGTGATCCACGCTGTGTTACAGCAGAAACTTCACGAGCCATTTTCTCATCCTACCATACCCCTTCCCCTCTGCCATGAGACCAGCACATTCTAGATTGGGGCGGCCCCTTTAGTCCTGATCCTAGAATAGGGAGGACAGGGAGAAAAACCACTGCTGATCTGCAGTTGACAGTGATGGTGGCAAGAAACCCACCTCCCTCCCTCTCTTCCTCCCCTCCACCTTCCTTCCTCCCCTCCTCCCCTTCTTCCCTCCCTCCCTCCCTTCTTTCCTTCCTTTTCTTCCCTCCCTCCTTCTGTCTTTCTTTCTTTCTCTCTCTTTTCTTTCTTTCTCTTTCTTTCTTTTCTTTTCTTTCCTCCTTTATGTTTTCTTTCCTTTATTTCCTACTTCTATTCCTCCCTCCTTCCCTCCTTCCTTTTTTCCTTCCTCCCTCCTCTTTCCTCCTTCCCTCCCTTTCTTCCTTCCTTCTTTCCTTTCTTCTCCTCTTCTTTCCTTCCTTCTCCTCTTCTTTCCTTCCTTTCCCACTTCTTTCCCTCCATACCTCCACTGAGATTTTTGGAGCTATTTGTTACTGCAGCATAACTTAACCTTTCCTGACTGATACATTAGGAAATCCAGCAATGCCCTCATCTGGCCTCGTGAATCTTCCCCTCCCGGATACAGCCCCTAAGGAAGAAAGTGTCTCTAGCCTTGAGTCCCAAATCCCAGTGCTGAAAGTCTGTGATGCAAGCTTGATCCTGCAGAGCCCCCTTCTTCCTCAGGTCCAGGGATTGGGGACAAAAGGCTCATGGTTCAAATAAACCTGCCCCAGAGGATGCAAGCAGAGAGGAAGAGAGGGAGATGGAACAATGCTGGTGCCCAGTGCCTAAGACTGGATGGCCTGGTCTGCCAGCCTGGCTGCCCCTTGAGAGAAAAGAGAGCAGAGTGGAGGGGCTGGCCCCAGAGGCCGACAAGAAGGAATGGCATGTGTGGCCTGTGTACCATCCTCCCTACATTGTCCCCACTTGCTGCTTAAGTACAGTAGAAACTTAGGTCAAAGGAGAGCAGAACATACAAAAAACACGTGAGCCCTCTGAGGCACAGGGATCTAGGTACTAGCAAACAGGCCCCAGACCAGACCATCTCCACGCAGCAACCTCTTCCCTCGCACACACAGGGCTGGGGTCATGTGAGGAAAGATTCATGAGTGAGTTTTCGCCCTAGAGACTGTAGTGAAAGCCAAGTTTGCAAAACTGTTTTATAAATAGTAAAACATCCAGCTGGGCACAGTGGCTCATGCTGTAATCTCAACACTTTGGGAGGCCAAGGTGGGCAAATTACCTGAGGTCAGGAGGTCAAGACCAGCCTGGCCAACATGGGGAAACCCCGTCTCTACTAAAAATACAAAAATTAGCTGGGTGTGGTGGTGCATGCCTGTAATATGAGCTACTCGGGAGGCTGAGGTGGGAGAATCACTTGAACCCAGGAGGTGGAGCTTGCAGTGAGCCAAGATCGCACCACTGCACTCCAGCCTGGGTTACAGAGTGAGATTGTGTTTCAAAAAGAAAAAAAAAATAGTAAAACATCTCTTATATGACAGAATCAACCTAAACACCTATCAATGATAGACTGGATAAAGGAAATGTGGTATATATACATCATGGAATACTATGCAGTCATAAAAAAGCATGAGATCATGTCCTTTACAGGGACATGGATGGAGCTGGAGGCCATTATCCTCAGCAAACTAGTATGGGAAAGAAAGCCAAATACCACATGTTCTCACTTATAAGTGGGAGCTAAATGATGAGAACACAGGGACACAAAGTGGAGAACAACACACACTGGGGTCCACTGGTTGGTGGAGGGTGGGAGGAGGGACAGGATCAGGAAAAATAACTAATGGGTACTAGGCTTAATACCTGGGTGATAAAATAATCTGTACAACAAACCCCCATGACACACATTTACCTACATAACAAACTTGCACTTGTACCCCTGAACTTAAAAAAATAAAAGTAAAAAAAATAAGAGAGGTGGCAGGAGGGCGCTTAATTCTAACCCCAGGAAGGGTTCGTGAGTCATATCTTGCTTTCTTGGATGCTGACTTCTTAGGGCAGGTGCTAATTGTGAGATTTTTTTTTTCTTTTCTTTGTTTTTTTTTTTTGAGAGAGAGTCTTGCTCTGTCACCCAGGCTGGAGTGCAGTGGTGCGATCTCGGCTCACTGCAATGTCCGCCTTCCAGGTTCAAGTGATTCTCCCGTCTCAGCCTTCTGAATAGCTGGGATTACAGGCGCCCGCCACCACACCCAGCTAATTTTTGTATTTTTAGTAGAGATGGAGTTTCACCAGGTAGGCCAGGCTGGTCTCAAACTCCTGACCTCAGCTGATTTGCCCGCTTCAGCCTCCCAAAGTGCTGGGATTACAGACGTGAGCCACCGTGCCCGGCCTAATTGTGAGATTTGAGAAAGAACTTCATTCACATCTACAACAAGCTGGTAGATGTTTTTCCCAAATCGTTGTTTCTATGGACAGGGCAGATGGAATCATTTATCTAAAAGTTCCTCCCATTGGCATCGAACCAGCTGCATCTGATGCCTCTGGGGGCAGAGGCTGCTCTCGACCCACAATCTCACCTTCAGCGCTACCTAGCAACAAACGCAAACACAATCCCCTAAGGCTTGAAAGAGAAGTCCAGTTGCAACCATAAACTCCGTTTACAGCATTCTAGGGGCCGAGAGGACCATGGAGAAGAAGAGGGTTGCCAAAGAAACCAGAGTTATTCTATTTTCTTTTCCTTTTTTGAACTTGAAAATAGAAAATCACTGCTGATGTATGAATCCTAAGCCTGTACTGACCACAAGGTCTTGTCTTCTCCAGCAGGAGGAGAGGGGAGGACTGGAGGTCGCGGGGCCCTTATGGGCAGTTTCCCTTCCAGGCCCGAGCTCCGGCTTGCTTGGTGGAGAAGTTTATTTTCCCTTTTCTCACTCATTTTCAACCTTGCCCATCTCCAGTTTCTTCCTGGGCGTTGCTTATGTTCTCTCTCTCTTTTTTTTTTTTTGAGATGGAGTTTCACTCTTGTCGCCCAGACTGGAGTGCAGTGGTGTGATCTCGGCTCACTGCAACCTCCGCCTCCCAAGTTCAAGCAATTCTCCTTCCTCAGCCTCCCAAGTAGCTGGGATTCCAGGTGTCTGCCACCACACCCAGCTAATTTTGTAATTTTAGTAGAGATGGGGTCTCACCATGTTGGCCAGGTTGGTCTCGAACTCCTGACCTCAGGAAATCCACCTACCTCTGCCTCCCAAAGTGCTGGGATTACAGACATGAGCCACCATGCTCAGATTCTCATGTTCTCTTTCCTGATGCTTTTTTTTTTTTTTTTTTTTTTTTGAGACAGCTACTCAGGAGGCTCTGTCGCCCAGTGGCATGGTCATGGCTCACTGCAGTCTCCACCTCCTGGGCTCAAATGATCCTCCCACTTCAGCCTCCGAAGTAGCAAGGGACTACAGGTGTGCACCACCATGCCTGGCTATTTTTTTTTTTAATTGTAGAGACGGGGTCTTGCGATGTTGCCCAGGCTGATCTTGAACTCCTGGCTTCAACTGATGCTCCTGTCTCAGCCTCCCAAAGTGCTGAGATTACAGGTTGTGAGCCATCGCACCCTGCCCTCTTTTCTGATTCTAATTCACTATAATCACTCCCTTTCCTTTTTAGAAATTTAATTTCCTTTTAAAATTTTATTTTTATTTATTTCTTTTCAACAGGGTCTTGCTGTGTCATTTAGGCTAGAGTGTAGTCGCATGATCATGGTTCACCGCAGCCTTGATTTCCTGGGCTCAGGTGATCCTCCCACCTCAGCCTCCTGAGTAGCTGGGACTGTAGGTGTGTGCCATCATGCCTGGCTAATTTTTGTATTTTTGGGAGGGTAGAGATGGGGTCTTGCTATGTTGCCCAGGCTGGTCTCAAATTCCTGGGCTCAAGAGATCGTCTTGCCTTGGTCTCCCAAAGTGCAAGAATTACAGGTGTGAGCCTCTGTGCCCAGCCTCCTTTTTGTAATTTGTAAATAAAAAACATTTTTTTAATAGACAGGGTCTCACTCCGTTACTCAGGCTGGAATGCAGTGGTGTGATCCTAGCTCATTGCAGCCTCAATCTCCTGGGCTCAAGTGATCCTCCCACCTCAGCCTCCCATGTAGCTGGGACCACAGGTGCAAGACACAACATTTGGCTTAGAAAGTAGATTTCTTGATACACTCTCTTCACTTTTGCATCCTGGGATTGTTTACTGACACAATGAAATGCTAATGTTATAACAAAGTGCCAGAAAACAGAGAAAAATATCCCTTGTCCCCTGCACTCAGCAGCCCCAGGGTCTGTGGCTGCAGGAAGGTGGACTGTGGCCCAAGGCTGGCCCCAGAAGGCCCCTGTGGGTGCCTGGTGTCAGGGGCATCTCAGGTCCTGCACCCGGACCATCTTCTCTTCTTAAAAGACACTAGGCCAGGTGCAATGGCTCATGCCTGTAATCCCAGCACTTTGGGAGGCCGAGGCAGGCGGATCACCTGAGGCCAGGAGTTCGAGACCAGCCTGGCCAACTTAGCAAAACCCCATCTCTACTAAAAATAAAAAAAATTAGCTGGGTATGGTGGCAGGTGCCTGTAATCCCAGCTACTCGGGAGGCTGAGGCAGGAGAATTGCTTGAACCCAGGAGGCAGAGGTTGCAGTGGGCCGAGATCACGCTGCTGCACTCCCCAGCCAGGGTGACACAGCAAGACTCTGTCAAAAAACAAAAAACAAAAAACGAAAAAAACCGCAAACAACAACAACAACAACAAAAAACACCGATCCTTGGATGTAGGGCTCAAATCCAATATTATATCATCTCACGATCTTTAACTTAATTATCTCTGTAAAGACCCTATTTCCAAATAAGGTCACATTCACAGATATTAGAGGTCAGGACTTGACCGTATCTTTTTGGGAGGCACAATTCAATCTGCAACAGAAGGTACTGGTAATTTATAAAGAGAACTGGCATGGTCTCATTGCTGATAGAACAGATCATGCTGGCTGCTATATGGAGATTAGGCCAAAGTTGGGAGGTGGGGGACGGGGCCACTGCAGGAAGCTGGGCCAGGGATGATGGTGAGAAAGAGAAAAGTGTCACAGTCTCGTGGACTTTCACAGCTGGGCCTGGGTATTCTCCTGTTAGATGTAAATGATTTCACAGATCATCGATGTCAGGCAAGGCCACTCTGTGGCCATGATGAATCAAAACAGTAGTCAGACACCCCCCTTAAATCATGTCTGAAAACCGATAACATGGGGACAGTGTCTGAACCATAGTATTAACCAAACATGCTCCATCGTGGCTGACAGGAGAGACTGGGTCTTTGAATTTTTCTTTTTTAAAAAAAATCAATCAAGCCTAAGCAACATGGTGAGACCCTATCTCTACAAAAAATACAAAAAATTAGCCGGTCATGGCGGCATGCGTCTATAGTCCCAGCTACTTGGGAGGTTGAGGTGAGAGGACTGCTTGAGCCCAGGAAGTCAAGGGGCTGCAGTGAGCCGTGATCATGCCTCTGCACTCCAGCCTGGGTGACAGAATGAGACCCTGTCTCAAAAAAGTAAAAATGAGCCAGGGCGCGGTGGCTCATGCCTGTAATCCCAGCACCTTGGGAGGCCAAGGAGGGTGGATCACTTGAGGTCAGGAGCTTGAAACCAGCCTGGTCAACATGGTGAAACCTGTTTCTACTAAAAACACAAAAATCAGCCTGGCGTGGTGGTGCACACCTGTAATCCCTGCTACTAGGGAGGCCGAGGTGGGAGAATCGCTTGAACCCAGGAGATGGAGGTTGCAGTGAGCTGAGATCGTGCCACTGCACTCCAGTCTGAGCAACGGAGTGAGACTCTGTCTCAAAAAAAAAAAAAAAAAAAAATCACAATTCTAGCCTTGCTCCATTCTTCTCACCTTCTAGATGAGAATAATCAAGATGGTCAGGGGTGGTGGCTCACGACTGTAATCCCAGTGCTCTGGGAGGCCGAGGCAGGAGGGTCGCTTGAGCCCAGGAGGTTGAGCCTGCCGTGAGCTATAATTGTGTCACTGCATTCCAGCCTGGGCAACAGAGAAAGACCCAGTCTCAAAAAAAAAAAAAAAAAATAGATCAAGATACTCAATTGTGGATACCATCTCACGCCAGTCAGAATGGTGATTATTAAAAAGTAAAGAAACGGCCGGTCGTGGTGGCTCACACCTGTAATCCCAGCACTTTGGGAGGCCAAGGCAGGAGGATCACTTGAGGTCAGTAGTTAGAGACCAGCCTGACCAACATGGAGAAACCCCGTCTCTATTAAAAATACAAAAATTAGCCGGACGTGGTGGTGCATGCCTGTAATCCCAGCTACTTGGGAGGCTGAGGCAGGAGAATCACTTGAACCCAGGAGGTGGAGGTTGCAGTGAGCCAAGATCGTGCCATTGCACTCCAGCCTGGGCAACAAGAGTGAAACTCTGTCTTAGAAAAAAAAAAAAAGGTAAAGAAACAACAGATGGTGGTGAGGCTGTGGAGAAATAGGAATGCTTTTACACTGTTGGTGGGAATGTAAATTAGTTCAACCATTGTGGAAGAAGGGTGGAGATTCCTCAAATACCTAGAACCAGAAATACCATTTGACTCAGCGATCCTGTTACTGGGTATATTCCCACAGAAATAGAAATCATTCTATTATAAAGATACATGCACACATGTGTTCATTGCAGCACTATTCACAATAGCAAAGACATGGAATCAGCCCAAATGCCCATCAATGGTAGACTGGATAAAGAAAATGTGGTACATATACACCATGAAATACTACACAGCCATGAAAAGGAATGAGATCCTGTCCTTTGCAGGGACATGGATGAAGCTGGAAGCCATTATCCTCAACAAACTAATGCAGGAGCAGAAAACCAGACACCGCATTTCTGACTTATAAGTGGGAGTTGAACAATGAGAACACATGGACACAGGGAGGGGAACATCACACACTGGGACCTGTTGCAGGGGTGGGTGGGGAAGGGAGAGAACCAGGATAGACAGCTAATGCATGCGGGGCTTAATACCAATGGGTTGATAGGTGCAGAAAACCACCATGGCACATGTTTACCTAGGTAACAAACATGCACTTTCTGCACATGTATCCCCGGAACGTAGAATAAAATTAAATTAAAAAAAAAAAGAAAAAAGGCCAGACGCGGTGGCTCACACCTGTAATCCCAGTACTTTGGGAGGCTGAGGTGGGTGGATCACGAGGTCAGGAGATTGAGACCATCCTGGCTAACATGGTGAAACCCCGTCTCTACTAAAAATACAAAAAAATAGCTGGGTGTGGTGGCAGGTGCCTGTAGTCCCAGCTACTTGGGAGGCTGAGGCAGGAGAATCGCTTGAACCCAGGAGGCGGAGGTTGCAGTCAGCTGAGATTGAGCCACTGCATTCTAGCCTAGGCGACAGAGTGAGACTCCATCTCAAAAAAAAAATAATAATATATCAAATAAAAAAAGATACTCAATTGTGGAATGACCTGGTTCTTAGCAGCATGCAATCCAGAGCAAAGCCTTGCTTCCTTGAGCTATTCTCCAAAACATACAACCCCAGCATGAATCCTAAATACATCCTTACAGAGATGTCCTAGGGTTTTCCACGATCTGTGCACGCTTCTTGCATCGCATCAATAAACCCACTTTGTTCAGCTGTCAGTGTGTTCCTGGTGGTCTTGGAGGGGCAGGGCCGGCTTCATGTGTGTGGGGCCTGTGCAATCCACAGAGCCCTGCACTTAGAAGCATTAATCCCTGGACTGGATTCATGCTTGGGTGCTACCATATTGAATTCTTTTATTTTAATTTTTTTAGAGATGGGGTCTCTTTCTCTGTTGCCCAAGCTGGACTGCAATGGCGTGATCACAACTCACTGCAGCCTCAAGCCCCTGGGCTCAAGCGATCCTCCTGCCTCAGCCTCCTGAGTAGCTGGGACTACAGGTGCGGCCACCAAGCCCAGTTAATTGAAATAATTTTTTCGTAGAGATGGGGTCTCACTATGTTGCCCAGGCTAGTCTTTTGGAGCAGGGGGCTCCCTGTGTTCATTTTTTACTGAGCCTTAGAAGTTACACAGGCAGTTCTGCTGAAGGTCAGGGCTGGTGGGTAATGTCAGGGTCGTCGTGGAAGACGATGTGAGAAATGGGTGAATTCAGGGCTTTTTGGCTAGAATCTGTAAGACTGGCTGATATTTTGGATTTGGGTGGGAGAATGCAGGGAAGAGGGAGGAATCACTCCTGAATGTGGGGCTGGGACCTGGGAAATGAGTACCCTTTATCCAGATGGGAAATACCGGGTAAACAAGTTAAGTGGATTTTGGAGTGGGCAGATGGGGTCAAGAATTTCAGTTTGGTGAAAATAAACTTCCTATCAAATTTTATAAAATAGGGACAGGATATTACATTAAAAAAAAATTGCTGACCAGCTAGGCATGGTGGCTCATGTAATCCCAACACTTTGGGAAGCCAAGGTGGGAGGATCGCTTGAGGCCAGGAGTTTGAGACCAGCCTGGGCAACATAGCAAGACCCCATCTCTATAAAAAATTTTAACAAATTAGCTGAGCATGGTGGTGTGCACCTGTAGTCCCAGCTACCTGGAAGGCTGAAGCTGGGGAGGATTGCTTGAGCCTAGGAGGTAGGGGTTGCAGTGAGCTATGGTTGTGCCACTGCACTCCAGTGTGGGTGACAGAGAGAGGCCCTGCCTCCTAAAAAAAGAAAAAAAAAATTGGGCCGGGCGCGGTGACTCATGCCTGTAATCCTAGCACTTCAGAAGGCCAAGGAGGGCAGATCACCTGAGGTCAGGAGTTTGAAACCAGCCTGGCCAACGTGGTGAAACCCCGTCTCTACTAAAAATGCAAAAACATTAGCTGGGCATGGGAGCAGGCACCTGTAATCCCAGCTACCTGGGAGGCTGAGGCAGGAGAACTGCTAGAACCTGGGAGGTGGAGGTTGCAGTGAGCTGAGATTGCGCTACTGCACTCCAGCCTGGGTGACAGAGTGAGACTTGGGCTCAAAAAAAAAAAAAAAAGAAAAAGAAAATTGGTGGCCCAATATTGTACTATAGTTTTGCAAGATGCTACCATTGGGGGAAACCAGGTAAGGGAGTTCATGAGCTCTCTCTGTATTATTTCTTACAACCGCATGTGAATCTACAATCATCTGAAAATGAAAAGTTTAATTAAAAAAAATTGGTGACCCAGAAAATCAGGACGTGAATGGAGTTAGGCAGCTTGGGGCAGGTGTTACTCATTTTTATTCATCAGTTCTTAGATCTGCAAGGAGTTTGGGGGCAGCTCATAGAGGCAGACACAGCCAGGAACAGTGAAGGGGCTGTTCCTGGTGTCTGGGGGGATGGTGGCAGCGGCTGTGGCACCTGAGCGTCTGTCCTTCCTGGTGGCCTGGTGTTGAGGGCTGATGGGGTGGACAGCAGCTCATCTCTTGGAGGTCCTGCCAAGTAAAGGGGTGAACTTGGCTCTAGAGGACAATGTCCTTGGCTCTGAGGATGCTGACTTCAGCACTCACCTCCTCTAGCAATTTCAGGTCACTTGGGCAGTGGGACAGACACAGGGGCACGAAACCATGGGTAGGAGAGGGGGCCAGGATAAGCCCGGTTGGTGTTCACTTTCAAGCTTTCCTTCACTAGAGTCAGGGCTCCCAGCGGGGAGAGGAACATCTCATCTTAAGATATCTGCAGATTTATTCACGGAACTTCCCACATATCTGGATGAGGATATACGACTTGCCCCCTGGAGGAAAGAGTTAAATGAATCGCTAAAGCACAAAATGTTCCTGTAAAATTGCTTCCATATTTTATTAGATGCAGATGAGCATGAATTATTGTGAAGCCAGAAGGAGAATTTGCAAATTTGATTCTTGCCTTTTTTCCACCAACAAACCCCCCCTCACCTAGGTGGTGATGGAAGGACTGGTTGAGGGATGCTGGTTTGGAGTAGGACCCTTGAATAAAGAGCTCATTCACTTGTTAATTCATCCAGCCATCAGAGGTTTATGGGGCACCTACTGTATGTCAGGGAAAGTAAGCACAATTACAGCTTGCAGGTATCATTCCTCTTGATCAACCTTCCAACGACACCACCAAGGTCCTTCTGAGATGCTCCATTTTTGTTTAACGGTTAGGTTGGGGATAGCTTTTGGGGGAGGAAACTTCCTTTTGAGTCTCTCAGAGTGCCACTGTCTTATCTATGCCATAGAAAAGAAGACACATTTCACCTATCCCTCCACGGTCAGAAATGCAAATTAACATGAAATTCCACTTTCCCACAGTCTCCCGATTTGCATCAAGGTGTGAAACTCCTTGGGGGGAAAATGGACACAGTTGTGCAAAATTGGTTTTCTAGCTGAATAGATCTGATTAGTTTCTTACACTCTGTGTGGCTCTGTCAATTTATTTTTTTCTTTTTGTTTTTTTAAATTTTATTTATTTATTTATTGAGAGAGTCTCACTCTGATGCCCAGGCTGGAGTGCATTGGCACGATCTCGGCTCACTGCAACCTCTGCTCCTAGGTTCAAGTGATTCTCCTGCCTCAGCCTCCCGAGTAGCTCGGATTATAGGTGCCTGCCACCACGCCTGGCTAATTTTTGTATTTTTAGTAGAGACGGGGTTTTACGATGTTGGCCAGGCTGGTCTGGAACTCCTGACCTCACATGATTCACCTGCCTCAGCCTCTCAAAAGGCTGGGATTACAGGCGTGAGCTACCACGCCCAGCCAAAAATTTTTTTAAAAAGAAAAAATAGTGGCTGGGCGTGGTGGCTCACGCCTGTAATCCCAGCCCTTTGGGAGACTGAGGTGGGAGGATTGATTGAGGCCAGGAGTTTGAGACCAGCCTGGGCGATATAATGACACCCCATCTCTATAACAAATAAAAAATTAGCCAGGTGTGGTAGTGCGTGCCTGTAGTCCCAGCTACCTGGGAGGCCGAGGCAGGAGGGTCACGTGAGCCTGGAGTTTAAGACCACCCTAGGCAACATAATAAGACCCCATCCCTGCAAAAATTACAAAAATTAGCCAGGTATGATGGCACGAGCCTGTAATCCAAGCTATTCAGGAGGCTGAGGTGGGAGGATCACTTGAGCACAGGAGGTTGAGGCTGCAGTAAGCCGTATAGCACTGTTGCCCTTCAACTTAGGAAACAGAGCAAGACTGTGTCTCAAAAAAATTTATTTATTTATTTTTGAGATGGAGTCTCACTCTGTTGACCATGCAGGAGTGAAGTGGTGCGATCCTGGCTCTCTGCAACCTCCTCTTCCCAGGTTCAAGCGATTCTCCTGCCTCAGCCTCCACAGTAGCTGAAATTACAGACCTGTGCCACCATGCCTGGCTAAGTTTTGTATTTTTAGTAGAGGCAGGGTTTCACCATGTTGGCCAGGCTGGTCTCAAACTCCTGACCCCAGGTGATCCGCCAGCCTTGGCCTCCCAAAGTGCTAGGATTACAGGCGTGAGCCACAGCACCCGGCCAAAAATTTATTTTTAAGTTTTTTTTCATTTCAGTAGCTTGAGGGGTACAAGTGGGTTTTGGGGACGTGGAAGAATTGTATGGTGGTGAAGCCTAGGATTTTAGAGCCTCTGTCACCTGAATAGTGTACTTTGTACCCAATAAGTAGTTTCTCATCGTCACCCATTACCATCATCCCCTTTCTGAGTCTCCAATGTCCCGACTCTGCACGTCTTTGAGTACCCATAGCTTAGCTCCCACTTATTGGTGAGAACATGCAGTATTTGGTTTTCTGTTCCTGAGTTACTTCACTAAGGATAATGGCCTCCAGTTTCATCCAAGTTGCTGGAAAAGACATTCTTTCTTTCTTTTTTTTTTTTGAGACAGGGTCTTGTTCCATCACCCAGGCTGGAGTGCAGCAGTACACAGCTCACTGCAGCCTTGACCTCCTGGGTGCAAGCAATCCTCCCACCTCAGCCTCCCAAGTAACTGGGACTACAGGTGTGCACCACCATGCCCAGCTAATTTTTAAATTTTTCATAGAGATAGGGGTCTCACTATGTTGCCCAGGCTGGTGTTGAACTCCTGGCCTCAAGCAATTCTCCTGTCTTGGCCTCCCAAAGTGCTGCGACTACAGTTATGAACCACCTCACCCTGCCCCTATTTCATTTTTTTTTTTTTTTTGAGATGGAGTCTCGCTCTGTCACCCAGGCTGGAGTGCAGTGGCATCACTGCAACCTCCATTTCTTGGGTTCGAGTGATCCTTCCCCCTTAGCCTCCCTAGTAGGTGGGACTATAGGCACACGCCACCATGCCTGGCTAATTTTTGTGTTTTTAGTAGAGATGGGGTTTCACCATGTTGGTCAGGCTGATCTGGAACTCTTGAGCTCTGGCAATCCGCCCTCCTTGGCCTCCCAAAGTGCTGGGATTACAGCATGGGCTACCGCACCCAGCCTAATATGTAATCTTAATTGAAAGCCATAAGCATTCATTCATCAGATATCATTTGGTAGTTTTTATTTAATGGGTATATGTCTTTGAAGGTGATGCCACATTGGAAATGGGTCCCATGGGATTAATTTGGATTACCTTTAGGGAGTGACCATCAGAATTTTGGAACTCAGCTGTTGTGTTCAGTTGAGCCACTTATTAATGTAATCGCCCAAAGCTGGGTGCAGTGGCTCACACCTATAATCTCAGCACTTTGGGAGGCCAAGGCAGTAGGATTGTTTGAGCCCAGGAGCTAGAGACCGGCCTGAGCAACACAGTGAGACCCCATTTCTACCAAAAAAAAAAAAAAAATTAGCCAGTCTGGGTGTGTGGCTTGCAACTGTAGTCCCAGCTATGCAGAAGGCTGAGGCGGGAGGATGGCTGGAGTCTGGGAGGTCGAGGCTACAGTAAGCCACGATTACACAGCTGCACTCCAGCCTGGGCAACAGGGCAAGACCCCAACTCAACAAAATAAAATAATCGCCCAAGATCTGAGCTGTTGTATAATTAAAATTTTGTTCTAGAATAAAGAATTTTCCTGGTTTCTGAAAGGAAGCGTCTAAGTTCTTCGAATTTCCTGAGTGATAGGAGTGTGTGTTATTCACACAGATTGCCCACACCTGAGTTTATGTTAATGAGGTGACTTGGGATGGGAGCTGGCCATGCCAGGAAGTCCAATCGTGTGATTACAGGGTTGGAACTTTGAGCCAGGTGATATCAGCCCAGTCTGTGGGGTGGGGTAGGGTGGGAGGCTGGAGACTGAGTTCAGTCACATGGCCAGTTATTCAATTAATAATGTCTATGATAAAACCCCAGTAAAAACTCTGGACACTGAGGCTTGGGGGAGCACCCTGGTTGATGAACATAGAGGTGTGCCAGATTCTATGGGGAGAGGTGTGCATTTGAGACTCCACACCCCCCACCCCCCAGGTCTTGCCCTATGTGTCTCTTTGTTTGGCTTGTCCTGATTTGTACTCTCTATAATAAAACTGTAATTGCAAATATAGAACTTACCTGAATTGAGTCATTTTAGCAAATTATTGATCCGAGGAGGATCATGAAACCTCTTCCCCTCCCAGATTGGTGGCCAGTTGGTCAGAAGTGCATGTGTCTTGGTGACCCCTGAACTGGCCTCTGAAATGAGGGCGGTCTTGCTGGGAACCATGCTCTTAAACCTGTGGAGTCTGATGTTAACTCCAAGTGCCTGGCGTCAGAATTGCATCGCAGTAATTGCAGAGCCAAGAGAACGCCACACTGTACTTCATTTTGTCAGCCAAGAAATTATCTCTCGAGGGCTTATTTTGTGCCAGGCCTGGTGGTGGGTGCCACAGGTACCACCTAACTGTTGAATGTTATGTTACTGAAGGAATTCATGAGGCTTAAAATAGCACCCGTGTCAAAGGGACGACACTGTGAAAAACACGCCGTGATCGGAATTACTATTTTTGGGAGGATGCACAGATTTGGAGGACCAGATTTTCACATACATTCATTAAACCAAGGAAGTCAAAAAGCTTCATGAAGTTAAAGGCTGGAAAGGAATTTTTAGCATTACCTTGAGAGGTGTCCCATTTCTTAAGAACTTGGAGTCATTTCTTGATGGAGAAAGGATGCCATTGGCAGACACTGTGGTCCTATCCGTGAGCTCTCCTTGGGATGTGCCAGTTGTGGTGAGTTTGCTGGGGGAAATGTTTGAGACCACTGTTAGCAAGGACTTGAGAAGTGCACCAGGCATAGTGCACCAAGAGCAGGAGGAAGGGCTTGAGGTCTCCTTGAGTCCTCACGTTGATGGGTGGGCCCATGGCAGAGAAGCACTAGTAGATGAATGTCTGTAAGATCCCATATTGGGGGTTTTCCTGTCCTGGGGGCCAACACCTTCCTTTCTCTCTCTTTCTATTTTTTTTTTTTTGTTTAGTTTTTATTTCACAATCATAAACTTAACTCTGTAATCCAGCTAGGCACGGAAGGGAACAAGGAGAACATGGAACCCAAAGGGAACTGCAGCGAGACCACAAAGATTCTAGGATACTGCGAGCAAATGCGGTGGAAGGGTGCTCTCCTGAGCTACAGAAGGAATGGTCTGGTGGTTAAGATAAAACAGAAGTCAAACTTATTAGAGTTGTCTGCAGTCAGCAATGGTGATCTTCTTGCTGGTCTTGCCATTACTGGACCCAAAGCACTCCATGGCCTCCACAATATTCATGCCTTCTTTCACCTTGCCAAAGACCACATGCTTGCCATCCAACCACTCAGTCTTGGCAGAGCAGATGAAAAACTGGGAAGCATTTGTGTTGAGTCCAGCATTTGCCATGGACAAGATGCCAGGACCTGTATGCTTTAGGATGAAGTTCTCATCATCAAATTTCTCCCTGTAGATGGATTTGCCACCGGTGCCATTAAGGTGTGTGAAGTCACTGCCCTGACACATAAACCCTGGAATAATGCTGTAAAAGCAGGGACCTTTATAACCATATCCTTTCTCTCCAGTGCTGAGAGCATGAAAGTTTTCTGCTGTCTTTGGAAACTTGTCTGCAAACAGCTTGAAGGAGACGCGGCCCAAGGGCTCGTCGATAACAGCAATGTCGAAGAACACGGTGGGGTTGACCGTGGCTGATAGTACAGAGCTCCTGGTGGCGGCGGTTACTGCAAAGCCTCTCTTTCTCTTTTTTAAGAAATAGGGTCTCACTCTGTCACCCAGGCTGGAGTTCAGTGGCACAATCATAGCTCATTGCAGCAGCCTTGAACACCTGACCTCAAGCGATCCTCCTGCCTCAAACTCCTGAGTAGCTGGGACTAGAGGTGTGTGCCTCCATGCTTGGTTAATTTATTATTATTATTATTTTTTTTGTAGAGATGGGATCTGGCTTTGTTGCCCAGACTGTTCTCAAACTCCTGGTCTCAAGCGAGGATCCTCCCTCCTGGGCCTCCCAAAGTGTTGGGATTACAGGCATGAGCCACCGTGTCTGGCCAATGCCTCCATTTCTGAGGTGGACAGTCTCACTGCCCAGAGGAGTGTGGCTGGCCTTCATTTGTTAAAGAGCATCTCAACAGAAGGGGGCCCACCCATTGGAAGTGGTTAAGCTAAGTCTGGAGGCCCACCCATTGGTAGTGGTTGAGCTAAGTCTGGACATTCAGACATGGTGGGCCAGGTGCTTGTTAGAACCCCTTGGAAGCAAGAATGGCTGAGTAAACCAGGATTTTGTTGCAGAATGGAGTTGGTCCTGAATTCTCACTGTTAGAGTCACCAGCTGGGGGACCCTTCCAGCAGCCCCCAGGATCAATGACTAAAATGGAGTGGGCAGGCCTGGGGAGTTGGGAATGACGCAGGTGTATCCAAGCTCTGAAGGCAACCTCTACAAGCCAGTGCCAGGGCGTGGAGACAGACGGACATCCTCCAGGAGCCTGTTGGGGCTAAAGGGAGTCACCATGACCCCAGCATGCTACCAGGGTAGCAGGGGCATCAGCAGCAGCATTACTGGATGGCCTCTCCTCCCATTCTCTGGCGTTTCACAGACTCACCATGAATAGGACAGATTTCATGACCACTCAGGGACTTTTCAGAAATCTAGGAGCAGGGATGACCCTGTACCTTTTTCAGATCTGAAAGCAAGAAATATCCCATGGGCTGACAGCCCCCACCAGGGAAAGGACAGCTGTATGCAACATCTTCCTCCTTAACTGGGCACAGATCCCAGGGGCTGGAGAAGGAGTGTTGACACCTAGGGGCTGGCTACACTGGGATGCCAAACTCCCCACCTTCTGGGAGGAAATGTGTATAATGGATACAGGTACATTTGAAAATGTGCACATAATGAGTACATATGTGTTTGAATGTATGCGTTGTGTGTACATGTGTGTGCATTTGTGTGAGTCTGTGTGAGTGCATGAGCAAAAGTATGTGATATATGAAGCCAGCCTGATGGGGTTTGGTGGCATTGCTAGAAGCCCCTGAGAGGAAGGGAAAATGCTTGTGTGTGTGTCTGAATGTCAGTAGGATGTGTGTCTATGTGAGTGTAAGGATACATAACTGTGAGTGTGTGTCTTAGTCCAAGGCGGCTGCTATAATGGAATGCACACATTCAAACCACACGTAATCTATCTGGCTGTTCTCATGCACCAGTCCTTGCAATGAATAGCATGTATGTTTGAATGTGTGCATATAATGGATACATGTATGTTTGAATATGTGCACATAATGGGCACACATATGTTTGAACGTGCATTGTGTATATGTGTGTTTACACTTGTGTGAATCTGTGTAAGTGCATGTGTGAATGTGTAGGATATATAAACGTGTATGTGAGCTTTGAATGTGTGCATGTGTAAGTATGTGTGTATGTGTGAGTGTGTGTTTGAATGTGTGAGGTGGTATGCATGGATTGAGAGCACAAATGAGATCCTGATTTACTATTCTTTAAGAAAGAGCTAATTCTCAAGGATAAGAACAATGGAAGGAGGACATATTAGAAGGAGAGTCACAGGGCAGAAATTCAGAAATCCAGGGTGGATTGAGGGGCTCAGAGAGGAGGTGGGAGAAATAAATGGTAGCCAGGGTGCTGCGTGAATAAGCTATAGAGCTATTTTAGTAGATGCCAGTAGTGGGAAATATATAGAGAGAAAGAGATGTCCGGTGAGGATTTTCAGGAAATTTCCATGAAAGGATTTGTCTAAAGCCCCTGGGCCTCCCTTTTGATGAAGCTGATATGAAAGATTTACATGGGTATACATTGCAAGGACTGGTCCATGAGAACAGCCAAATATATTCAGGTTACACAAGGGAATAAAGGCCTAGCGGCCATTTCTCTGGGACATCCTACTGTGTAAATTCCAAAGGACACCCAGAGAAGCTCGATATAGATTTGTAAAAAGATAACGTTTTGAATGTCCATCGGGATATGATGAGTTTCTAAGAAAGAAGCCCAAGGGGGTGGAACAGCTGTTCCCCTATGACCATTGGCCCAATACCTCCCCAGGGAGCACGGCGGTGCATGGGAATGACATTTGATAGGAACCGCAAAGACACAGCCACATTCATCAAAATATGTTCAGCTGTTTGCATTCACTCTGGCTCAGACATTATAGGAGATTTCCTGGCTTATGTGACTGAAAGGCCACAGGCAGAGTGGGTGCCAGCATGAGTTTCATTTAGTGAGTTTAGTGTCATGAGGGTTTCTTCCTATCCCTGCTTTGCTTTCTGTGATGAAAGCTTTATCCCCAGGACGGCTCCTCTTCCTGGGTCCACATCATCTGTGTCAGCACAGCTTCATTCCACACCATCTGGGTAAACAGGGAGACACTCTGGCCCAAGATGTCAAGGATGAGTCCTGAGATCCACCTGGCAGACAGTAATGACCATGGACGTGGACCAGCAAGGTTCAGACACCTGCTGAGTTTGGATCTGTGGCCTTTGGGTTCTAGAGGACTCAGCCCCAACAGCAGCAGAATTTTTTTTTTTTTTTTTTTGGAGACGGAGTTTCACTCTGTCACCCAGGCTGGTGTGCAGCGGCGTGATTTCAGCTCACTGCAACCTCCACCTCTGGAGTTCACGTGATTCTTCTGCCTCAGCCTCCCGAGTAGCTGGGATTACAGGTGCCCGCCACCAGGCTTGACTAATTTTTGTATTTTTAGTAGAGATGGGGTTTCAGCATGTGAGCCAGGCTGATCTCGAGCTCCTGACCTCAAGTAATCCACCCGCCTCGGCCTCCCAAAGTGCTGGGATTACAGGCGTGAGCCACAGCACCCGGCCTAAGGCTGGCTTATTTTCCTGGCTCTGCCCCCACTAAACACCACAGGGGACTCCTGCTCCTGGAATGATCAGAGCCACCTTGGGGCCAGCTGCCCCTCTGCAGCACAGATGCTGAGCTGGGGACTCACAGAAGGACATCAGTGATAGCCAGCTTCTTCCCAAGAAGGCGCTGGTGCAGGGTGATGGTGGAGATACCCCTGAATTTCTGAGCTGTGGGCTCACAAGGTTGGGGGTGCAGAATGAATGGGGGGTGGGACCTAGTGTATATGAGGAGGCAGCCTGGATTTTGAATCCCAAGCTTGGAGGACACAGATCATCTGTTTTTGTAGTCTGACATCTGAAGCCCTGTCCTAGGCATTCCTAAAGCCCCTCCTTAAGCATCTTGGTGAGCAGTGGGGACACCTCCCACTCTAGTAACTGAAAACACGAGGTCTTCCATTCCCAGCATGCCTTGCAGCCTGAGCATGTGACCTGAGCTCAGCCAATCAGAGATGTCTGCTCTTCCTGGGCACTCCTTCCGGTGGTGGTGGTCACGTGGACCATGTTGTCTCGGGGCAGCCATGCCTTTCCCAAATGCAAGTGTGTGGACTCCCTAGTACCCTGTCAGTTGCCTTCTATCTAATTAACAATCCAACTCTGTTGCTTGCCACTCATAAGCCGGCTGATATGAAAGGGAATGCAGCCCACCAAAGTCAGCCTGGGGATGTTGAAGGGGGTCCAGGGAGCAGGCTGGACACCCCAGCACAGGGCAGCCAGGAGGGGATCCTGGGTCAAATGTAGGGGTCCCCTGAAGTGAGGGAGGACAATGACAGATTCACTGCACAGCCTGGTGAAAGCAAAACTGTCAGTCCCCAATACCATCCTGCCCCGACTATCCAACAGGCTGTGTGACCTTGGGCCACCGCCTCCCCTCTCTGAGCTTGGCTCCTCCTGTATGGGCTGGGGGCTGGCGTTGGTAATCTCCAGGGGGCCCCCTCCTCACCTTTGCCTCTCTGTCTCTGCATTTGGGCTGTGCTATGGTGGCTGGCGGCTCTGAGTGCTATCTGCCTATCAGTCCAAAGCCTCAGGAATCAGGCCAGGCCTTGGCCCACCTGGGGAGCAAGCAAGTTTTATTTTATTTTCTCTTTCCAGGCTTTGGCGAAAGGCTGTCCCCGATGAGGGGACAGCTTGGGGGGTTCCGGAGGCAGGAGGGAGATGAGCTCCGGATTGCAGATCTTCAGGCAATCTGAGGAAAAGTAGGAGAATTTAAAGAGTCCTGGGACAACTTCCCAGGGAGTTCCCAAAGCCAGCCTAGGGCAAAACCAGGGATGGGGGCTCAGCCCAGGCTCGGGGTGCAGCTACCGCTGGCAGGTATAAGTAACGAAACGCCGCAGCTACTGACAGAACCACACCATTCGAAGGGTGCTTGTGAATTCTCTTTGATTTCTCCTCTGCACCTGTGGAGTGCCTGCTATGTGTGTCCCCACCTGCCAGGGAGGCTGAGAGGCCTGGCTGGCTGCCTCGGATTTGAGCGAGGACAGCAGCTTGGTTCTGGGTTAAGCAGATTGCATCAGAGGTAGCCAAGCATTCAGGCTTCTGTTGGGCCCCCTACCGTGTTCCCCAGCCAGTCAGGGCTACCGGGGACTCCTTTGCCCACACTGGGCACTGGGCTAAGATGGGCTTCTGCCGGAGAGCCATTCATGAAGGTGTGTAATGCACGAGGCCCAGTCAGGAAAAAAACCACTCTGGGTATTTCAGAGTGAACTTGTTGGTTACCCAGGTATAGTAGGGAGTTAAGAAACAGAAAGGGTAAAATGAGGCAAGCCAGAGATTAGCAACGCAGGAAGCCGCAACCACCCCTAGGGTTGGTAAGACCCAGGGGGAAGTGGATTTCCTGGAGCCAAGGATCTGGGCCATGGGGTTGGGGGCGGAGCCGTGGCAGGGGCTGACCACAGGGAGCTGGGACCACGGAGGGAGGGATTGTGCAGCAGGGGCTGTGACTGTGGAGGAGCCACCGCCAGAGGCTTTACCCAGAGGGAGAGAGAGCAGGAACAAGTCCCTGGTTTCTCCCTTTGCCCCATCTTCTAGTCTTTTCTTTAAAACTGTAGTAAAAGACACATAACAGGAAGTTTATCATCTGCACCATAAAAAAATAAATATAAATATAATAAATGTTTATTTATATTATGTATTTACTTATTTTAAGGCAGGGTCTCACTCTGTTGCCTAGGCTGGAGTGCAGTAGTGCAATCATACTCACTGAAGCCTCCAATTCTTGAGCTCAAGAGATTCTCCCACCTCAGCCACCTGAGTAGGTGGGACTACAGGCACGTGCCACCATGCCTGGCTTATTTTTAAATGATATGTAGAGATGGAGTCTTGCTATGTTGCTTAGGCTGGTCTTGAACTGTCCTCAAGTGATCCTCCTGCCTTAACCTCCCAAAATGCTGGGATTACAGGTGTGAGCCACTGCACTAGACCAGCACCACTTTTAAGTGTACAGTTCAGTCGCGTTAAACATATTCACATTCTTGTGCAACCGTCGCCACCATCCATCTCCAGAACTTTGTCATCTGGCCACACTTAAACTTTGTCCCCATTAAACAACAGCTCCCCATTCCTCCTCCCCAGCCCCTGGCAACCACCATTCAACTTTCTGTCTCTATGAGTCTGACTGCTCTAGATATCTCATATAAATTGAACTATACAGGCTGGGTGCAGTGGCTCATGCCTGTAATCCCAGCACTTTGGGAGGCCGAGGTGGGTGGATCACCTGAGGTCGGGAGTTTGAGGCCAGCCTGACCAACATAGTGAAACCCCGTCTCAACTAAAAATACAAAAGTTAGCTGGGCATGGTGGCGTGGACCTGTAATCCCAGCTACTCAGGAGACTGGGGCAGGAGAATCGCTGGAACCCAGGAGGCCGAGGTTGCAGTGAGCCAAGATCACGCCCCTGCACTCCAGCCTGGGCAACAGAGTGAGACTCTGTCTCAAAATAAATAAAGGAATAAATAAACAAATAGAATTATACAGTATTGTTTTGTGTGCGATTGACCTATTTCATTTAGCATATGTCCTCAAGTTTCATCCATATCATAGCATGTGTCAGGATGTCCTTCCTTCCTTCCTTTTTTTTTTTTTTTTTGTCTTAGAGATGAGGTCTTGCTCTGCTGTCCCGGTTGGAGTGCAGTGGTACAGTCATAGCTCACTGAAGCCTTGAATCCCTAGGCTGTAGGGGTCCTCCTGCCTCAGCCTCCTGAGTAGCTGGGATTACAGGTGAGTGCCACCATGTCCAGCTTCCTTCCTTTTTAAGGCTGAATCATCTTCCGTTGTATAGATGAGACCACATTTCATTCATTCATTCATCAATGAACACGTGAATGCGTCTACCTTTTGGCTATTGTAAATAATGCCGATACACATGTGGTGTACAAATATCTCTTTGAGACCCTGCTTGCATTCTTTTGGTTATATACCCAGAAGTGGAATTGCTGGATCATATGGTAATTCTGCTTTAATTTATTGAGGAAGCACCATACTGTTTTCCACAGCAGCTGCACCATTTTGCACTCCCACCAGCAGCACACAAGACTTCCAGTGTTTTGTTTGCTTGTTTGTTTTGAGACAGAATCTCACTCTATTGCCGAGGCTGGAGTGCAGTGGCGTGACTTTGGCTCACTGCAACCTCTGCTTCCCAGGTTCAAGTGATTCTTGTGCCTCAGCCTCCTGAATACCTGGGATTATAGGTGCATGCCACCACTCCTGGCTAATTTTCGTATTTTTAGTAGAGACGGTTTTCCCCATGTTCGTCAGGGTGGTCTTGAACTCCTGGCCTCAAGTGATCACCCCACCTCGGTCTCCGAAAGTGTTGCGATTACAGTTGTGAGCCACTGCCCCCGGCCGTCTTTTATTTTTCTGTTTTCTTAATAAACTTGTTTTCACTTTACAGACTCGACCTGAACTCTTTCTTGTGCGAGATCTAAGAACCCTCTCCTTTTGGGGTCTGGATCAGAGCCCCTTTCCTGTAACAGGATGGCAAGACTGGGCTGAGAAGGCAGCACTGCAGGGAGCAGGCTTGCCTAAGAATAAGGCCAACAGAAGGAAAAGAAAGTCCAGGATAGCAGAAGCAGGGAGTCTTGACTGTATTTCTGTGCCTGGATACAGCTATGCCTAAAGCCACCTCTCACCTGGGGGCATTCACAAGTTCCCTCTTTTTTCAGGGCCTAGTTGGGTTGGGATTTCGGTCACTTGCCACTAGAGGTCATGACTGATGCACATGCCTCGGGGCCCAAGCCCTGCCTTTGTGCGCCTTCTTGATTCTGTATTCCTCGTGTTGCAGTTCGGGAAGTCTGGTCTTCCAGACAGGTGGTCCCTCTGAATACGCCACAGTACTTCCGTGGTTTGCACAGAGACAAGCAGATCAGAAGTTGGTGGGAGGCCAGCTGAGAGTTTTTGAATCGGAAGGATGCAGCTTTGCTGATTCTTACACGTAGTGACTTGCCCATGGTACCCTGGGTGGTGAGTGGTGGAGCTGAGACTGAGTCAGGCTGCGGGGCCACTTGGCTCTTTTGTCCACACTTGGGAGCCTGGTGAAGGCTGGGGGGGACATCCTTGTTAGACCAGGATGACAGAGCTGTTCCTGTTTCTTTTATTACTGTTATTGTTATTATTAATTTATTTAAAAGGCGAGGTCTCACTAAGTCGCCCAGCTTAGAGTAGAGTGGCACAATTGTAGCTCACTGCAGCCTTCAACTCGTAGGCTCAGGTGATCCTCCTGCCTCAGCCTCCGAGTGGCTAGGACCACTGTTGCACACCACTATGTCTGGCTAGTTTTTAAATTTTTTGTAGAGATAGTCTCACTTTGTTGCCCAGGCTGGTCTCGAAGTCCTGGGCTCAAGCAATCCTACCACCTCAGCCTCTCAAAGCCCTGGGATTATAAGCGTGAGCCACTGGGCCCAGCTGTTCCTGTTTCTAAAATGGCCATAGAGCTGAAAGAATCTTCTCTTTGTTTCGTGACAGAGTGGAGTGCTGGCCCTTGGAGGTCTCAGTGGCCCTGCTTTTGCTGAGACAGGCTCATCTCCTCCCCAGGCACTCAGGAGGGCTGCTACAGGGCGCTCAAGGCTTTGCGCTTCAAGGACAGAGCTGGAATGAAGCTCTAGCAGCCCAGCGCCTCCTCAGCCCCACTGCCATTCCCTGTCCTCCCCGAGCACTTTGCACATTCAAAAGCTATTTCAGAAGTAGCAGCACAGCTGATTCTCTTTAATGCACTTCCAGGCAGCACAGATGTGCATCAGTGAATGAATGTTCCCTGAACCAAAGTGCTTCCGTGGGCCTCATGGTCCCCTCCCTCGGCACCCACTCCCAGGCCAAGAGCGTCCTATGAATCATGTATTTGTTCCTGTGATTGCTCTTCACAGAGTGGCAACTCTTGCAAAGGGAGGGGTACAAAGTGAATGTTTAGACGCTGCAGGAGACGAAAGGTCAGGGCCTCTGGCTGGGGTGAGGACAGGGAACGGGAAGAAGCAGACCTTGTCAGGGGGTGATGGATGTAGGCTCCTGGAGGGGAAGCTTGCAGAGTCCAGAGCCCTGCCACCTGTTCACATGGCAACGGTGCCCTGGCTACAGCACCTCCTGCACATGTTCATACGTAACAGGCTTTATCCTGAATGGAGAATTTGGCGCCTGAAGCAGTCCCATATGGAGTCCAGCTGACATGGGAGTTGGGTCGGGAGGGAACAAACAGACACAAAACAAAGCACTGGGTTGGTTGGGGGGGTGGGGCAGGTGGGGGGGGCAAAAATCTCCATGGCTGAAGAGACAGCAAACCAGAGACCAGACTAACAAGAGATGACCAGACTAACAAGAGATGCGCAGACGGCTATACAGCAACTCCCAAATCGAAATGATTGCATGAAGCTGGTTCAAATATCCAAAGGCATAAATTAAGCACTGAGACCGTCTGTCCCTAAAATGTGTCAGTCAGACAGACAGATGACTGAAGGAAGACAGCTGATGTTTCCGTCGTTTGCAAAAATACGGTACTCTGATTTTGAGGGGGAGGCACCAAAATTCGTGATTCAACTTTGAAAGCAATGTTCAAAGTTTAAAAAAAAAATTTAAAGCTTAAAAAATATCCCTGGAAAGGAACATGAAGACAAGTGTTATGAAAAGATGAAAGTCTCTCCCTTCAATGAAATGAAGGAAAAACATCATTGCACCAGCCATGTGGATGCTCCTGACAGAAGTGGTCTTATTGGGGAGGGTTGGAGGGGTGGTGGCTGTTTTTCCTTGTGGGAGAAGAGCTGGGATGAGAACTCCAGGGAAACCTGCAAGAGTGGATCCAGGCTTTGTGAGGCCTGAAGCTTAGACACTTTGGGGGAGAATAGGTAAATACAATATAAGCTTAGGTACGAAAGTGAATGTTTATTTACAATGAGAAAAGAAATCACTACAAAGTATAGCACCCTGAATATTCAGGTCCCTTTCTTCTGCCACCCCTTTAGGTAACTTACTAGACATGTTTGCAGACTCCAACCTGGCTTCTCTCTCCACCTAGAACACTCTATGGCTCTCAGCATCTCCCAACTCTTGCAGGGTCCCAAGCAAGTGAGAGGTCCTGACATTGGGGTATCATTAGCTTTACCCAAAATCTGTCTCTGGAAATGAGTATGCCCAGAAAAGCCACCTCTCTCCCCTGACTGGGATTTGCTTTCAGTAGGATTCAGGGTCTGTGAGTAGGAGGCTGGAGGATTTAGAAAAATCCAGAATGCCTGTGCTCTGGGATCTGGGGGCAGTTGCCGGAAGGCAGCCTGGCCTGGGTTTGTAATTTCGTTTCGTGGAAATCTGGCCAATTGAATCATGCTCTGCAAAGAGCCCAAGCATAGGGAGGCAGAGGCTGGTGAGCCCAGGGACGCAGGCTGGTGAGCACAGGGCCTGGAGACAGCTGTGGGCAGACAGCCGTTCAGCTGGGGTCAGGCAAGAGGCATCTTGGCTGGTTTTCTTGCCAGGGCTGATCCTTCATGTGGGTGAGAAAGCCTCAGGCCGCCCAAGCACAGAGCCCCTGCCCAAGTTCACCTCCCTCTCCTTGTTCTGATTCTGGGTTAAACAGGCAAATGTGGGCGGGGGGTGGGGGGCTGGGGATCGGTATCATTCTCTAGGAGACCTGCTTATTGGACAAGAAATTAAAGCCACTTTGCAAGGAGGTCTGTCCATCCGAAGCAGCCAGACAATGTTCATCTGGCCCTCCTGGGAGCCTGCCTGAGGAACAGAGGGTACTGGTCTGTCACTTTGTATGCCTAATAACTGTGTCTCTCAGGGCACGTCACTAAATTGGCATTGTGGTTTTATTCATCCGTTTCTTTGAACCTGGTTCATGCTAGGTCACCTCCAAGAGAGATGGAACCATTTCACTGTGCCCAGAAAATCAATGTCTGGTGCACAGCCAGCGCTCGATAAATATCACCGGAATGAATGAAAATTAGATTTCTGAGTTTGCTGGGGAGGGCTGGGCTCAGACAGTAGCGGGTTCCCAAGGAAATGGTCGCCTTGCTGGGGCTAGGCTGGGGGAGCAGCCGGCCTGTGCTGGGTTCTCTCTGGTGGATCACAGTGAGCAACAGAAGCATGGGTGGGTATCACCTTCAGCCTCCACTGGCTGCTGTGGAATCCTGTTAATGCCACTGCCTAAATACACCAGAGCTGCCCTCTTCTCTCCATCCCTTTGCCCTAGAACTCTCTCTTGCCTAGATGGCCATAGCAGCTTCCTTCACTCTGAAGCCCGTTTGGGTTTCTTCTCTTTTCTCTCTCTCTCTCTTTTTTTTTTTTTTTGATACAGGGTCTTGCTCTATTGCCCAGGCTGGAGTGCAGTGGCACCATCTCTGCTCATTAAAACCTCCAACTCCCTGGTTCAAGCCATTCATTCTCCTGCCTCAGCCTCCTGAGTAGCTGGAATTACACGCACGTGCCACCATGCCCAGCTAATTGTTATATTTTTAGTAGCGACAGGTTTCAGGTTGGCCAGGAGGACCTCAATCTCCTGACCTCATGATTCACCTGCCTTGGCCTCCCAAAGTGCTGGGATTACAGGTGTGAGCCACTGCGCCCGGTCGGCTAATTTTCAAAACTTTTTTGTAGAGATGGGGGCCTCAGTATGTTGCCTAGGCTGGTCTTGAACTCCTGGGCTCAAGAGATACTCCTGTCTTGACTTCCTAAAGTGTTGGGATTACAGGCATGAGCCACTGCACCTGGCCCAGGTGGGTTTTTATTAAGCTCAAACCAACCACCTTCCCTCCTGGCTCGAAGACCTCTCTGCCTCCCCATTAACCAAAGATAAACCTCAAACTCCTGAACGTGGCACCGAACTCCCTTCCTCCCTACTTCATCTGCTCTCACTCCCACCTCCTACTTTGCTACAGATTGTCTGCAGTCCCCCCATCACCCCACACCCCTAACCTGCATGCAGCTTCGACCTCCATAACTTATTTGTTGAATTCATTTACCAGGGCTGCTGTAACAAAGTACCTGGGGCTGGGTGGCTTCAACAACAGAAATTTATTTTCTCACACTTCAGGAGACCAAAAGTCCAAGATCGAGGTGTCAGCAGGGTTGGTTCCTTCTGTGGGCTGGACGCAGCTATTTTATTTATTTTATTTTTTGAGACAGAGTCTCATTCTGTTACCCAGGCTGGAGTGGAGTGGCATGATCTCGGCTCACTGCAACCTCCGCCTCCCAGGTTCAAGTGATTCTCCTGCCTCAGCCTCCCGAGTAGCTGGGATTATAGGCATGTGCCACCACACATGGCTAATTTTTGTATTTTTGGTAGAGACAGGGTTTCACCACGTTGGCCAGGCTGGTCTCGAGCCCCTGACCTCAGGTGATCCACCTGCCTCGGCCTCCCAAAGTGCTGGGATTACAGGCATGGGCCACTGCCTGCTGGGATCATCTATACCAGGCTTATCTCCTTGGCTTACACATGGCCATCTTCTCCCTGTATCTCTTCACGAAATAACGAAATGTTCTTCTTGCATCCATACCTCTCTATCCAAACTTTCCCTTTCTATAAGGACACTCATCATATTGAATTAGGGCTCACCCTTATAACTTCATCTTGACTAATGACATCTGCAACAACCCTATTTCCAAGTAAGGTCACATTCTGGGGTAGGATTTCAACATATGACATTTTAGGGGGACACGTTTTGGGGGGAAACCCTTGGCATATGCTGTTCCCTCCATCTGGCATGCTCCTTCTCTCTTTCTTTCTTTTTCTTTCTTTCTTTTTTTCTTTCTTTCTCTCTCTCTCTTTCCCTCTTTCTCTCTCTCTCTTTCTTTCTCTCTTTCTTTTTTCTTTCTTTTCTTTCTCTCTCTTTCTTTCTTTCTTTCTTTCTTTCCTTTCTTTCTTTCTCTCTCTCTCTCTCTCTCTCTCTCTCTCTCTTTCTTTCTTTCTTTCTTTCTTCAGAGTCTTGCTCTGTCACCCAGGCTGGAGTGCAGTGGCACAATCTCAGCTCACTGCAACCTTGAGCTCCCTGGTTCAAGTTATTCTTGTGCCTCAGCCTCCCAAGTAGCTGGGATTACAGATGCCTGCCACTGCACCTGGCTCTTTTTTGTGTTTTTAGTAGAGTCAGGGTTTCACCATGTTGGTCAGGCTGGTCTTGAACTCCTGACCTCAGGTGATCCACCCGTCTCGGCCTCCCAAAGTGCTGGGATTACAGGCTGAGCCACCGCTCCTGGCCCATGCTCTTCTTGTCCCTCCCCCCAATCCCCTCCCACTGCCCTGATAACTCTTTGTTGTCCTGGAAGAGGCCGAATTCACCTTCTTAAGTGCTTCACTGTTGTCACTGAATGGCCAACTGCTGTTGACACTAGACTGGGAGCCCCTTGAGGGCAGGACCGGAAAGCCCAGCCTTGGGCTAAGGACATTGAGAGGTGAGTTAGTTAAAGTAACATTAGTTGCTGTAACAGATAAACCTCACAGGCTCTCTGGCCAAACACAGTAGAAGTAGAAGTATTTTTCTTTCTTGAATTAGAGGTGGGGTGTGGGTGTTTGGTTCGGGCTCCTGAGTCTCTGCCAATGTTACCCGCTGGCTCCAAGGGCACCATGGGCATCACTACCCACCTGATAATGTGTCACAGATGGGAGGATGGACGGGGAGGTTTGCGTGGACCAGGTCCTCTCATTCCATTGGTTGGAACTCAGTCATATGACCCTATGTGGCCATGCCCACCTGCAGGGGAGGTTGGGAGATGTTGTTCCTGGTTGGGCAGCACAAGAGGGAAGCACACATCTTAAGGGGACAAGAGTCCATGTTACATGTATGTGCACCTGAAACCCCACACTCTGAGCCTGATATTGAGAAAGGGGCATCTGAAACATAGGGGCTTTCTTATTTTGTATTCCAAAGCTGAACCCACTGGAGGGATTTTGAGTCCAATCCCTTCTACAAGTCTGTTCTCTTTCCTGGACTGCCTGTGGGATGTCCCCTATGACCCTATTTTGGGGAATTTGCTGGAGGACTCATATGGTTTCGCTGTGTGTCCCCACCCAAATCTCATTGGATTATAATCCCCACGTGGTGAGGGAGGGACCTGGTAGGAGGTGATTGGATCGTGGGGGAGGTTTCCTTCATGCTGTTCTCATGATACTGAGAGAGTTCCCCCAAGATCTGATGGCTTAAAAGTGGCAGTTTCCCCTGTGTGCTCTTTCTGCTTCCTTGCGAAGAAGGTACTTGCTTCTCTTTTGCCTTCCGTCATGATTTTAAGTTTCCTGAGGCCTCCCAGCCATGCAGAACTGTGAGTCAATTAAAACTCTTTCCTTTATAAATTACCCAGCCTCAGGTAGTTTTTCTTTTCTTTCTTTTTTTTTTTTTTTTTAACATAGTCTCCCTCTGTCACCCAGGCTGGAGTGCAGTGGTGCCATCTCAGCTCACTGCAACTTCTGCCTCCTGGGTTCAAGCGATTCTCCTGCCTCAGCCTCCCGAGTAGTTGGGATTACAGGCACATGCCACCATACCCAGCTAATTTTTGTATTTTTAACAGAGCTGGGGTTTCACCGTATTGGCCATGCTAGTCTTGAACTCCTGACCTCAGGTGATCTGCCTGCCTCAGCCTCCCAAAGTGCTGGGATTACAGGTGTGAACCACTGTGCCAGGCCTCAGGTAGTTCTTCATAGCAGTGTGAAAATGGACTGATTCAAGGGCAGAGCTGGGTTCTTGGTCCACATTAAGCATGGTGGGATCTTACGGGGTGGATATTCTGAGGAATTGGTTATTTCAAATTCAGGGCACACTAATGGGGTCATTCCTGGGGTGGCCTTGGCCCAGCCTCTATGGATGCTTTTGGACCCATCTCTCAAGATGCTGGGCTCTGGAGGGTTCAGCCAGGGGCCTCACCTGCTCTGTGTCAGCACTGCTTACCTCATGCTCAGCTGGCCACAGTGGAGTCTGGAATGAGGTGGAGGGAAGAAAGAGAGTTAATCTGTCCTGAAGGCTTGGTGTGTGCCAGCTTGGTACATATATGGCCTCCTCAGAACCTCTCAAGAGACCAGAAAACAGGGTCTTCAAACAATGAGGTGATCTCTACATTAATAAAGGAGTGGAGAAGGCTTCCTCTCACCCCCATTCCAAAACCTGTGCCTGTCCCTTTTTTCTTCCCTCCTCCCTTTCTGCAAGAAATCTTCTGTTTACCCAAAGTACATAGAATACATTTGCTCAGACATTTTTCAACACCCATGCCCCTTCCTGCTGTTTCTGTTTTTAGTTTGCAGATTGTATGAGTCAGATTTGCTGCAGTAACAAACATCACACACATTTCAGCGGCTTGCCACAACAAATATTTATTTTCCCTCATGGTGCGAGCCGGTGGCTGTGGGCCAGCTCCATGTGTCTGATTCTGGAACCCAGGCAGAAGGGGCTGCTTCCTCGTGGAACTCTCCTATTCTCAGAGCAGAGGGCAGAAGCTGGTGGATGCAAGTTTCCGTTTGGACCTGGCATGTATCATGTCTGCTAATAGAAAATAACATAGTGGATGCCCACCTGCCCACTCCTGGTCCTTCTCTTAAGAAAAGTAACCAAAAAGCAAAGAAGCTCTGGGCCCTGTGGATGTAAACATATCCACAGAACACATTCCCTGCACCTTACTTCGGGGCACCACAGGCTTACAACATAAACCTAGGTTTGCAAAGTAGATCCTTGAAGGATTTTGCAAACTTCAGGTTTCAAACAAACAAACAAACTTGGAAAGAAAGGTTCTGAGACCTTGCTGGAAAGTGACCCCACCATGCCACCCTATAAAGGTTTCTTTTTTTCTTTTTTTTTTTTCTTTTCATTTTTTTTTGAGACCGAGTCTCGCTCTGTCACCCAGGCTGGAGTGCAGTGGCACGATCTCGATCACCGCAACCTCTGCCTCCTGGATTCAAGTGGTTCTCCTGCTTCAGCCCCGAGAGTAGCTGGGACTATAGGCACGTGCCACCATGCCCAACTAAGTTTTATATTTTTAGTAGAGACAGGGTTTCACCATGTTGGCCAGGCTGGTCTCAAACTCTCGATCTCAGGTGATCTGCCCACTTCAGCCTTCCAAAATGCTGGGATTACAGGCATAAGCCACTGTGCCCGACCTACAAAGATTTCTTTTCCCCCCTCCACATTAGATCCAGGGTATTGAGGCAGGGGTCCTGACTGTCTCCTCTAGCTCCTCCAGTGCCAGTGCTCACAGCTGCCTGCCTGCAGAGTTGAGGGAGGGGAGGGGAGACAGGGAAGGCGATAGCTCCTAGGGCCACACTGTGACTACTGAAATATGAGCCCAGGAGCCAAGGCAGTTTAGGGGAGGGGTTTCACCTCCTAAGAGGGTGTGCAGGTCTCTCTTTGGAAAGACTCCAGGGTGCTAATGAGGAGCCAGGAATTTCCTAATACTCTGGTGGTGCCACTTCTCCTCCTCCTCTTGGGGTCCCCCTATTTGGCGAGGCAGAGGCTCCCTCAAGCCTGTGGTGCTCACGTAGCTTCAACCCTAGAGAGGAGAAAGCTGTCTTCACTGCTCCGTCGCCCCAACCTGGGGTCCTCTTCACCACGCACGTCACCTGCAGGGCCACGCGGCCGGGATTCCCGCTTCCCTGCACCCGCAATGCCCGAGAGGCGGCAAGGTCACGCCCCCTCTCCGTCCCGCTCCCGTCCTTTTATTGCCCTGGCCCCGCCCCCTCTCCGGCCTCTCGAGGTCTGTCCCCCGCCTGTGGACCACGACCCGCCACGCCCCCAACTGTGGGCCACGCCCCACCCAGTGGCCCCGTCCAGACCCCGCCCACCTCAGGCCGTACGTAGTCAAGGCCCCGCCAAGTGCTTCCGCCCCTCTGCTGGTCCAGGTACGTGTGGCAAAGTGTGGGGTCGCCGCGCCCCCGCCCCCCCAGGGACCAAGCGTCCTCTTTTGCCTTCTCTTTTAATTCGGGTCGTCGTCTTTTCTCTGCATTTGTTTGTTTCCAGAATTAATGAGACTAAAATTATTTTTGAGATTTTGTTTTAGGGGTATTTAGAGACTTCCCTTTAGGTAGTAGGGGGTGCCTTGCGGGAAGGCTGGCGCTCCTCGATTTGATAAGTGATTTCTTCAGGGTTGCCAGGCTGCGCCGGCTCTCGGGAGGAGCGCTTCTGCAGGGATTACAGTTGGCAAACATTTACTGTTTATCTGCAAGCCTCAGGGCCTGCGGGAGGAGGATGAGCGTCTGTCTAATGCAAAGGAGGAATAATGATGGCAATAACAGCTCGCCTCGGGATAATTTTATTTATTTATTTATTTATTTATTTTTTGAGACGGAGTTTCGCTCTTGTCCCCCAGGTTGGAGTGCAGTGGCGCGCTCTCAGTTCACTACAACCTCTGCCTCCCGGGTTCAAGCGATTCTCCTGCCTCAGCCTGCCAAGTAGCTGGGATTACAGGCATGTGCCACCACGCCCAGCTAATTTTTGTATTTTTAGTACAGACGGAGTTTCACCATGTTGGTCAGGCTGGTCTGGACCTCCTGGCCTGAAAAGATCCGCCCACCTCGGCCTCCCAAAGTGCTAAGATTACAGGCGTGAGCCACCAAGGCCTCGGGCTAATTTACAAAGCATGTTCACCGCCACCGTCTCATTTGATCCTTTTTTTTTTAAGCATTTTTTTTCTGTCCCCATTTTAAAGACTGCGAAGCTGAGGCCCAGGGAGGCGAGTTGGAGCTAGATCTGCCTCATTTCAGATCTGTCTTGTCAGATAAACATATTTAAAACTAGCAAGTACAGAGAAAATGAATGTTGAGTAAATAATTTTAATGAATATATCCTATTATGTTCCAATGAGGGGCTTTTTAAACTTTGATCTTATTTTTGTAACAGAAGCTGTTATTTCCACGTCTTCTTAAAGGGACTTTACTATCCCGTATGTTTAAAGCACAATTGAAAGAGAACAAGGCCAGGTGCTGTGGCTCATGCCTGTTATCCCAGCACTTTGGGAGGCAGGAGGATTGCTTGAGCCCAGGAGTTTGAGACCAGCTTGGGCAACATAGTGGGGCCCCATCTCTACAAAAGTAAAAAATTAGCTGGGTGTGGTGGCACGTTTCTGCAATCCCAGCTACTCAGGAGACTGAGGCAGGAGAATCACCTAACCCGGGAGGCAGAGGTTGCAGTGAGCCGAGATGGCGCCACTGCACTCCAGCCTGGGTGACAGAGGGAGAACCTGTCTGTGGAAAAAAAAAAAAAAAAAGAGAGAGAGAGTGAGCGAGAGAGAACACATCAGATTTGAATAATTATATAATTAAGTTACCACAGAGCACAGACTGGTACCCTGACTTGTAGCTCGTGCAGACACATCTTACCTGGTCCTTTGGCGGAGAAGGGGCAAGATGGCTGGCCCCAACAGGGAGTTGAGGCTGGGCTGAAACCACAGGAAGGATGGAGACACAGAGGGAAGGGTGCCTGAGACCCTCGCTGCTGTCTCTGTGGTTAAGCATTTACTCCAAGCCCAGCACGTTGGCTGCACCCAGGAGCAGCTGCGGGGGCTCTGGGTCAGGCTCACCAGACCCTCATCTGCTGAGAGGAGCCTCCTGTCAACCCCAGCCTCCTGGCTGGACCAGCCACGGGCAGACTGCCCCGGTCTCCAGGTTTCTTTTGCATGAAAAGCTGTGCTCAATAATCCTATCAAAGCTGTCAGCCGACCAAGCCCAGAGACCAGCTGTCTCAAGGTAACAGTAAACCAGATGAAGGATGCCTTTCTCCGATTTGGTTGACATGCTTTATGTGTGATCACTCTTACGACAACAGCAGGTATATAAAAAGGCTCAGTTACAGTTTCTTGGAAATAATAAAATAACTCGGAGGGACTCGTATGCCAAGGAGCCTGAAGATGAATGCCCGGCCATAAAAGTGGGCTCTCTTCATATTTCATAAAGCTGTGGTTCAGCTGTCTGGCAGGTTGAGGAATGAAGGTGGGATTATTTTAGGAACGTTTTATGTTGCATCCAGAAGTATCCAGTTTATTGTATAAACAGCACTCAGACTTGAATGAAGGCAACAAGCATGATTGTTTTCTCCCTTCAGAAATCCTTTTGGGAGATAACAGTTTTAGGGCTAATTGAGTATAACGTCAAATAATTATCAGCTATTGCTATACAGGAAGGAAATCCCTCTTCCATCTCTATAGTGTGTGCCATGCATTGGGCTACTTGGGGTTGAGGAATTATTGTCTCAGTGTTACAAATGGGGAAACTGAGGCTCAGAGTGGCAGCGTGACTTGTGCAAGGCCTCAAAACAGAAAAGAAACAGGGCCAGGCGAGGTGGCTCACACCTATAATCCCAGCACTTTGGGAGGCTGAGGCAGGAGGATTGCTTGAGCTCAGGAGTTCAAGACCATCCTGGGAACATAGTGAGAACCCCGTCTCTACAAAAAATACAAAAAATTAGCCGAACATGGTGGCACGCGCCTGTAGTCCCAGCAACTTGGGAGGTTAAGGTGGGAGGATCACTTGAGCCCGGGAGGTGAAGGCTGCAGTAAGCTGTGAAGCTGTGATTGCTCCACTGCACTCCAGCCTGGGTGATGGAGTGAGACCCTGTCTCTTAAAAAAAAGAAAAGAAAAGAAACAGACTGGGAATCAACCAAAGGACCGGGCAAGAATACTGTACACGAGACTGTCTGTACACTGTAGACTTCATTAGCTAGTTTAAAACGGATTCATTCTCTTTAAATTGTGCTTTAAACATATGGAATAGTTAAGTCCCTTTAAGAAGACTTGGAAAGAAAAGCTTCTGTTACAAAAATAAAATCAGAATTAAAAAGAAAAACTCTCATTAGAACATAATAGGATCTATTCATTAAAATTATTTACTCAACATTAATTTTCTCTGCACTTGCTAATTTTAAATATTTTTAAATATTTCATAAGACAGATCTGGAATTATTCATTTATTATGGTAACACCTCAGTGTTTAATGTATTTTCCACACTTTTCTAAAGTGAAGTCTCACTTTGATGTCGTTTTTTCTTTTCCTTTCTTTTCTATCTAAAATTAGAAGTTGGGTTAAAAGACGTGGAAATTCAGGGTCAGTGGGGAGGTGAAGCTCTCCTCAAAATGTTTTATTTTAATTCCTTGAGTTGACTTTTTTTTTTCCAATTTGATTCAGGTATAATTGTAGTATGTTACACCACACATATTTAAAATATACAATTTGGGCTGGGCGTGGTGGCTCACGCCTGCAATCCCAGCACTCTGGGTGGCCGAGGTGGGTGGTTCATCTGAGGTCAGGAGTTCCAGACCAGCCTGGCCAACATGGTGAAACCCTGTCTCTACTAAAAATACAAAAAAATTAGCCAGGAGTGGTTGGTGGGGGGTGGGGGGTGGGGTGCGCCTGTAATCCCAGCTACTTGGGAGGCTGAGGCAGGAGAATCTCTTGAACCTGGGAGGTGGAGGTTGCAGTGAGCTGAGATCTCGCCATTGCACTCCAGCCTGGGCAACAAGAACAAAACTCCATCTCAAAAAAAAAAAAGTATACAATTTGATCAGTTTTAAAATATTTAGTAACTCATATAGAGAGTCATGTGTTGTTTAATGACAAGGATACTTTCTGAGAAATGCACTGTGAGGCGATTTCATGGTTGTGTGAAATCATAGAGTGTGTTGATACAAACCTAGATGGTGTGGTCTACTACACACCTAGGCTGGATGACGTAGCCTATTGCTCCTACGCTACAAACCTGCACAGCATGTGACTGTGCATTGCAGGCAATTGCAACACAATGGTAAGTATTCGTGTATCTAAATATATTGGCTTGGCGTGGTGGCTCATGCCTGCAATCCCAACACTTTGGGATGCCTAGGTGGGTGGATGACTTGAAGTCAGGCATTTGAGACCGGCCTGGCCAACATGGTGAAACCCTGACTCTACTAAAAAAATATAAAATTAGCTGGGTGTGGTGGTTTGTGCCTGGAGTCCCAGCTACTCAGGAGGCTGAGGCAGGAGAATTCCTTGAACCTGGGAGGCGGAGGCTGCAGTGAACTGAGATCACGCCACTGCACTCCAGTCTGGGTGACAGAGTGAGACTCTGTCTTAAAACCAAAACAAAACAAAAATATAGGCTAAGTGTGGTGGCTCACGCCTGTAATCCCAGCACTTTGGGAGGCCTAGGTGGGTGGATCACCTGAGGTCAGGAGTTCGAGACCAGCCTAGGCAACATGGCAAAACCCCATTTCTATAAAAAATACAAAAAATTAGCTGAGCATGGTGGTGTGTGCTTGTAGTCCCAGCTACCTGGGAGGTTGAGGTGAGAGGATTGCCCGAGCTGGAGAGGTTGAGGCTGCACTGAGCTGAGATCATACCACTGCACTCCAACCTGGGCAACAGAGTGAGACCCTGTCAAAGAAAAGAAAGAGAGTGGGGAAGAAAGAAGGAAAGAAATAAAGAGAGAGAAGGAAGGAAAGAAATAAAGAGAGAGAAGGAAAGAAATAGAGAGAAGGAAGGAAAGAAAAAGAAAGAAGGAAAGAAAGAAAAGACAGGAAGGAAGGAGGGAGAGAAGGGAGGGAGGGAGAAAGGAAGGAAGGGAGGGAGGGAGAAAGAGAAGGAGGGAGGCATTTATTTGTAGCGTGCCAAGCAAGAAGGACCAGGTAGCAAAATGCTCGAATCCTGGCTCACCCATGTCTTGCAGGCAAAAGTTTTTAAAGGCAGAGATACATTTCAGAAAAGCAGAAGCTACAGGCAAAATTGTGAACGAATACACACAGGTTACACATTGGTTTAGGCCTGAAAGGGTGAGATATCTTGAAGCGAGGGCTTACTGGTCATAGGTAGACTCAACGATTTTCTGATTTGCAATTAGTTAAGGAAGAGAAGCTTTGTTTAAAACTTTGGGATTAGCAGAGAAAAATGTTAACCGTGGGTTGTGATGCCCTCCAAGCCCCTCAGAAAGAAATGTAGACCAAAGAATGGTGCTCAGAATTGTCTTCAGTTCCCCCTTATCTCAGGCCTTCAGTGGAGGTCCAGGTTTCTGAAACACAGCTCAGGGACATATGGTAAGATGTTATCTTTAGTTTCTATAGGGAAAGCAAACATCTCTGGAACTCTTACTTTCTTGGCTTATTGTTTTAGGGTACTATTACTTTCTTTTTTTCTTTTTCTTTTTTTTTTTTGAGATAGAGTTTTGCTCTTGTTGCCCAGGCTGGAGTGCAATGGCACGATCTTGGCTCACTGCAACCTCCGCCTCCTGGGTTCAAGCAATTCTCCTGCTTCAGCCTCCTGGGTAGCTGGGATTATAGGCACCCACCACCATGCCTGACTAATTTTTGTATTTTTAATAGAGATGGGGTTTCACCACGTTGGCTAGGCTGGTCTCAAACTCCCGATCTCAGGTGCTTCCTAAAGTGCTGGGATTATAGGTGTGAGCCACCATGCGGGCCCTACTGCTACCTTTTGTTTTAACAATTGACTTATTTACTTCTGGGGCTAGCTAGATGCCTGCAATTTCCCTTGACAGAACCAGAATTTTCCTAATTTCCATGCTGTGAGGTCCACAGGCCCCTAAAAAAGAGGTCCCTGCTCCATCTCACATCTCAGCTGGCAGACAGCCTCTTGCCTCTCTGTGGGGATTCAAGATGTTGGCCCATCCTCCACTGTCCCCAGGTAGTCGATGACCTTGGTGGTCAGGATGGACTCTTAGGATCAGGGGGGTGTGTTTGGAGCTTTCTTGACCCCGGGAAAGCTGCAGGATGACACCTTGAATTTTCTCTGGAGTGCCGTGGGAACTGGCAATTGCATTTAGCACTCGTTTGTCCTCTCTGCGTGCTAAGTGATTGGTGACACATGGAGGCACTGATTGTTTCTGAAGGGCTCTTTTACGAGATCTCCAATAAAGTTCTAAGCGGATCATGCCTGTTCAGGGAAAGATAACACCGGTGTGAGGCCCAGGAGTTTCTCAGAAGAAATTCTAGCTGGATGAGCATTTAAGGAAGGAGATGAAGTCAGCATTTGGAGACAATGAATTAGATGGCTGGATATGTCACCGTAATCATGAATAATAAATGAGCAGGAAGAGGCTATAATTCACAGAGTGGGAGAGGAGACTAGAAACTTGTAGTGCCTGGGGAAAGGGCGTCTCAGACATGCCTTGGACTTGTGAAAAGAAACCGTCTTGAAGAAACGCTTTTCCAAAAAAATGCCAATTATCGGGAAGAGTGTCCCTGTTTCCGAGAGACAAAGGATTTATGGCTGTAACAGAAACTCTCTCCATTCAACTCCACCCTCCTCTGTCCCTCCCCTTGTACCCTGCAAGATCTTGCCAGCCATAATTAGGGCTGTTTTGGGGACAGGCCATTGCCCCACCTTCTCAAAGGGAGGTAGGAGGCGGGACTTGACTCCAGAGGTGGGGCTTGGACACCGGACCAAACTGAGGACTAGTTAAAACAGGGCCGGGGGCCGGGTGCTGTGGCTCATGCCTGTAATCCCAGCGCTTTGGGAGGCCAAGGCGAGTGGATCACTAGAGGTCAGGAGTTTGAGACCAGCCTGGCCAACATGATGAAACCCCAGCTCTACTAGAAATACAAAAATTAGCTGGGCATGGTGGCCCGCACCTGTAATCCCAGCTACTTGGGAGGCTGAGGTGGAAGAATCGCTTGAACCCGGGAGGCAGAGGTTGCAGTGAACCGAGATCTCACCACTGCACTCCAGGCTGGGTGACAGAGTGAGACGCCGTGTCAAACAAACAAAAACAAACAAAAAAACCAAAACAAAAAACAGGGACAGGGTAGAAGCAGCTTTCCATAAGACACACCCCCCAGTGCGTCATGTCAGTTTACCACTGCCATGGTAACACCTGGGCGTTTCTGCCCCTTTGCATGACAATGACTCGATGACCCAAAAGTTACTACCCCTTCTCTAGAAACTTCTGTATAGGCCGGCGCAGTACACACCTGTAATCCCAGCACTTTGGGAGGCCAAAGCAGGTAGATCACCTGAGGTCAGAATTTTGAGACCAGCCTGGCCAACATGGTGAAACCCCATCTCTACCAAAAAATACAAAAATTAGCCGGATGTGATGGCACAAGCCTGTAGTCCAAGCTACTCAGGAGGCTGAGGTGGGAGGATTGCTTGAACTTGGCAGGCGGAGGTTGCAGTGAGCTGAGATTGTGCCACTGCACTCCAGCGTGGGCAACAGAGTGAGGAGACCCTGTCTCAAAAACAAAAAAAAAAAAAAAAAAAAGAAATTTTTTCATAAGCCACTTCCTTAATCTATACGTAATTAAAAGTAGGTGTGAATGTGACTGCAAAGCTGCCCTGAGCTGCTGCTCTCTGCCTATGGGACAGTGCTGCTCACAGGAGCAGTTATGGGGCTGTAACCCTGCAGCCTCAGTAAAGCTGTTTTCTTCTACCCTACCACTGGCTTGCCCTTGAATTCTCCTTTTTTTTTTTTAAAGTACAATTTCCATTTTATTTTTCTCCAGATAATAGTCTGTCTTCAGTCTTGAAGGACTCAGTTCCTTATATGGGCTTTGGTGGGGTCATGGGGCAGCACCCCCAGGTCTAAATCGGGCTGGGGGTGTTTGGTCCTTGTGGGCTTCACGAGATGGATTCCTGACTACTTTGCTGTGAATGGCACAACCCACACAGGAACGCAGCTTCAGATACAGCTTGGGAAGCACACAGGCATCGAGGACGCTCGCTTCAGAAATGTCCCTGACTGCTGTGGCCTCCGCTATGTTTCGAATGACGAATGACATATTTCTTTCCTTTTTTTTTTTTTTTTTTTTGAGGTGGAGTCTTTCTCTGTCACCCAGGCTGGACTGCAGTGGCACGATCTCGGCTCACTGCAACCTCCGCCTCTCGGGTTCAAGCGATTTTCCTGCCTCAGCCTCCCGAGTAGCTGGGATGAGAGGTGCCTGCCACCATGCCCCGCTAATTTTTGTATTTTTTAGTAGAGATGGGGTTTCACCATGTTGGTCAGGCAGGTCTTGAACTCCTGACCTCAGGTGATCCACCCGCCTCGGCCTTCCAAAGTGTTGGGATTACAGGCATGAGCCACCATGCCTGGCCCGAATGACAAATTTCCTAATGGCCTTGTCCTTGGGCACGTGTCGGGCACAGTTCGTGCAGTGAATAGACTGCACGTGGTCACAGCCCTTTGGGGCATAATCGTTGTTCCTTCTTTTTTTTTTGTCATCTTGGAGGCCTGGACTGGAGAGAGTTGACCTTGAATTCTTTCCTGTGTGAAGCCAAGAATCCTCGCAGGCTGAGTCCCAACTTGGGGCTCCCCTGCCCTGCATCCAATGTGTGTCCTTCTAAACCTCATCCCTGCAGACAGGGATCAGGCCCTGTGATTCACAGGTGTAACAGGCCATTGCAAGGGGGAGAAGAGCTCTCAGCTGGAAAAAGGGTGTAATGAGTTTCACAAGCATAGGGAGTCTGCTGTTTTGTTAGGGTCCAAGGGTTGCCACCTCAACATCTATTTAGAGCACCCCCTGGAAAAGACAAGAGTCAGCAATAAATGGGCCTTAGGTCTGTGGATCGATGCTGACCTTTAATCACTTATTCATGGTCTCCTGGGAAGCCGTGAGCAGCATAGCCTGTGTGAGAAGGTGCCAAGGGGGCCGTCTGCAACCTTGCCTGTCTTCTGGACCATTCCTACCCACAAAACAGTGTCTCCCATTTTATTATTATTTTATTTTATTTATTTCGAGACAGGGCCTCACTCTGTCACTCAGGCTGGAGTACAATGGTGCAATCTGAGCTCACTGCAGCCTCAACCTCCTGGGTTCAAAGCGATCCTCCAGCCTCAGCCTCCTGAGTAGTTGGGAGTACAGGTGCACACCACCATGTCTGGCTATTTTCTTTATTTTTTGTAGAGACGGGGGTTTTGCCATGTTGCCCAGGCTGGTCTCGAACTCCTGAGCTCAAGGGATCCTCCTGCCTTTGCCTCCCAAAGTTCTGGGATTACAGGTATGTGCCTGGCCCCATTTTGTTTCTTAATTATTTTTATTTCTTTAGAGACAGGGTCTCCCTCTGTCACCCAGGCTTGTGTGCAGTGGTGTGATTATAGCTCACTGCAGCCTCAAACTCCTGGGCTCAAGTGATCCCCCCACTTCAGCCTCCTGAGTAGCTGGGACTACAGGCATGTGCCACCATGTAAGACTAATTTTTGAAACGTTTTGTAGAGCTGGGGGTTTCTCCATTTTGCTCAGGTTGGTTTCGAACTCCTGGCCTAAAGTGAACCTCCCACCTTGGCCTCCCAAAGTGCTGGGATTCCAGGCATGAGCCACTGTGCCTGGCTCCATTTAAAATAATCCTGTCTTGACCTCCCAACTGGGCCCCATTTCTGGAATCTCCGTTGGAGTAGGGTTTCTCAACCAGCTCTCTGCACTTGCTGAACCCATTCCTTCCCTTGCATGTTTGCTCCCCGACACCCTGTCTCTGCCAAAATTACCCACAACCAAGTCACCACTGAGCTCTGGGTTAGTAGACCCAATGGGTGTATATTAGCCAGGGTTCTCCAGAAGGACAGAACTAATAGGATATATAAGTTAATTCTCCTTAACTCAAACGATCACAAGGTCCCACAATAGGCCATCTGCAAGCTGAGGAGCAAGGAAGTCAGTTAGAGTCCCAAAGCTGAAGAACTTGGAGTCTTTTTTTTTTTTTTGAAACAGAATTTTGCTCTTTTGCCCAGGCTGGAGCGCAGTGGTGCCATCTGGGCTCACTCCGCCCTCCAGGTTCATGCGATTCTCTTGCCTCAGCCTCCTGAGTAGCTGGGATTATAGGTGCCTGCTACCACGCCCGGCTAATTTTCGTATCTTTAGTAGAGACAGGGTTTTGCCATGTTGGCCAGGCTGGTCTTGAACTCCTGACCTCAGATGATCCACCCGCCTCGACCTCCCAAAGTGCTGGGATTACAGGTGTGAGCCACCGCGCCCACCCCCGCTTCTTTTCTTTCTCGGCTTCTATGACCTGGCCTTCCTCTACCTTTGTGATCTTGTGCCTGGGTCTTTTTTTTTTTTTTTTTTTGAGACGGAGTCTTGCTCTGTCACCCAGGCTGGAGTGCAGTGGCGCGATCTCGGCTCACTGCAAGCTCCGCCTCCCGGGTTCACGCCATTCTCCTGCCTCAGCCTCTCCGAGTAGCTGGGACTACAGGCACCTGCCACCACGCCCGGCTAATTTTTTTGTATTTTTAGTAGAGACAGGGTTTCACCGTGGTCTCGATCTCCTGACCTCGTGATCCGCCCGCCTCGGCCTCCCAAAGTGCTGGGATTACAAGCGTGAGCCACCACGCCCGGCCGTGCCTGGGTCTTAATTTATAAAGGTGACTGAGGGGGATGACACAGAGGAGTCAATGGTATTGAAGGAAAAGTTTAATGTTGGTCAGGCACGGTGGCACATGCCTGTAATCCCAGCACTTTGGAAGGCCGAGATGGGAGGACCGCTTGGGGCCAGGAGTTCAAGGCCAGCCTGGGCAATATGGGGAGACCTCATCTCTACAAAAAATTAAAAAATTAGCCAGGCATGTTGGTGCACACCTGTAGTCTCAGCTCTCAGGAGGCTGGGGTGGGAGGACCACTGGAGCCCAGCAGGTCGAGGCTCCAGTGAGCTGTGATGGCGCCCCTGCACTTCAGCTCTGGGTGAAAGAGTGAGACCCTGTCTCTAAAAAATAAACAAGAAAAAGCTTCATGTTATTCCCAGTTTCCCTGGAAGTGAGAGGCATGACACCCAGGCAGGCCTGCATAGGGGAAGCACCCATGTGGGTCAGGAGGTAGAGGATTGTGGGGACAGCCCAGTCAGCGACCTTCCTTGCGTTTCCTGTGGGGAAGGCAGTGAAGGGTGGTAGAAACAGCTTAGGACCAGCTAGCTTGAATAAAGCCGGTGGGTTCTTGGTTATAGGAATGGTCCCTGGTTGCCTGGTACCTGGCTCTGGGTGATTTAGGGCAGGGGAAGTACTGTCTTGGTGCATGACAATCAAAGGAGGTGGTTGGGAGTATGGATTTGGGATTGGTTGGAGGGTTTGTGTGTCAGAAAAATCAACATTCTTCTCTTAACCAGTCAACACTCAACACAGGTAGTGTCAGATCCCATAGGCTAAAAGCTCAGTCTCACAAGACCGCCCCCCGCCGACCCCGCTTCAGATGCCAATCCCAAGCTCTAGGCTATTTTACTTGTGTTTCTGACTGGCCAGCTGTAAATCGGGGTTCCCACGACCCCCTCCTCATATTCCATCAATTTGCTAGGGTGGCTCACAGAACTCGGAGAAACTCTTTCCTTCCATTTACCTATTTATTATAAAGGATATTACCAAGGATACAACCAGATGGAGAGATGCATAGGGTGAGGTTGGGAAGGGTCGCAGGTGCAGGAGCTTCTGTCTGCATGGAGTTGGGGTGCTCCACTCTCCAGCTACATGGATGTGACCGTAAACTGGAAGCTCTCTGAACCCTGTAGTTCAGGGATTTTTTATGCGGATTTCGTCACGTAGGCATGATGGATTATTTGCCCAATCTCCAGCCCCTCTCCCCTTCCAAGAGTGGCCTCATTAGAGCAAAACACATTCCTATCACCCAGGACTTTTTAAGGGTTTTAGGGGCTATGTGTCAGAAACTAGGGTCAAAGACTAAATATTAGAACCAAAAATGTTCCTAGCACTTTCCTAGCACAGGAAATTACAAGGGTTTTAGGAGCTCTGTGCTAGGAACTGTGGTAAGAAATCAAACATAGGGCCGGGCGCAGTGACTCATGCCTGTAATCCCAGCACTTTGGGAGGCCAAGGTGGGTGGATCACCTGAGGTCGGGAGTTCAAGACCAGCTTGACCAACATGGGGAAACCCCGTCTCTACTAAAAATACAAAATTAGCTGGGCGTGGTGGCGCACCTGTAGTCCCAGCTACGCGGGAGGCTGAGGCAGGAGAATCGCTTGAACCTGGGAGGCGGAGGTTGCGGTGAGCTGAGATCATGCCACTGCACTCCAGCCTGGGCAACAAGAGCAAAACGCTGCCTCAAAAAAAAAAAAAATAATAATAATAAATAAATCAAACATACTGTCTGGTCTCAGTGGCTCATGCCTGTAATCCCAGTGTTTTGGGAAGCTGAGGTGGGAGGATCACTTGAGACCAGGAGTTTGTGATCAGCCTGGGCAATATAGCAAGAGCCTGTCTCTAAAAAAAAAAAAGAAAAAGAAAAAAGAAAGAAACCAAGCATATATTTCTTATTATATCATACTATCACAGTTTGTAATATATTTTTATGTGCCAGCAAAAGCTAGATTGCAGGGGAGAGGCAAACAGCATTGGCTGTTAGTTCAGCCCTAAGAGGAATGGAGGCCAAATAGACAGTCTTTTTTTTTTTGAGATGGAGTCTTGCTCTGTCACCTAGGCTGGAGTGCAGTGGCGTGATCTCAGCTCACTGCAACCTCTGCCTCCTAGGTTCAAGCGATTCTCCTGCCTCAGCCTCCCAAGTAGCTGGGATTACAGGCTCCCGCCACCATGCCCAGCTAATTTTTGTATTTTTTGTAGAGACAAGGTTACACTATGTTGGCCAGGCTGGTCTTGAACTCCTGACCTCAAGCGACCCACCTGCCTTGGCCTCCCAAAGTGTTGGGATTACAGGTGTGAGCCACCACTCGTGGCCATGCCCAGCTTTTAAAAAAATTTTAGTAGAGACAGGGACTCACTGTGTTGCCCAGACTGGAGTGCAGTGGTGCAACTAGAGCTCACTACAGCCTTGAACTCCTGAGCTTAAGCCATCCTCCCACCTTGACCTCCAAAGTGCTGGAGTTACAGGCGTGAGGTGTTGTGCCTGGCCTGACTTCTCTTCTGCATCCCTCCCTAAGTCTTTAAATGTTGCCTTGTCCTACAGCTGGGTCCTCTAGAGGTCTCCAATGCCTAGGCCATGGACTGGTACCAGTTCATGGCCTGTTAGGAACCAGGCTGCACAGCAGGATGGGAACAGTGGGTGAGCAAGTGTTACCTCCTGAGCTCTGCCTCCTGTCAGATCAGCACAGCATGACATTCTCATAGAGCATGAACCTCACTGTGAACTGCACATGGAAGGGATCTAGGTCACGTGCTTCTTATGAAAATCTAATGCCTGATGATCTGAAGTGGAACAGCTTCATCCTGAAACCATCACCCACCCTTGCCAAACTGGTGTATGGAAAAATTGTCTTCCACAAAACCAGCCCCTGGTGCCAAGAAGGTTGGGGATCACTGCTGTAGCTACTCTTCTTGGGGAAGGTCTCCTAGCACCCTGGATTTAAATACCATCCTATGCTGAGACTCCAGGACACTTGGTATCCTCCATAGGACCCCAGCTCTCCATGTGATCACACTGCCTCTGCCGCAGCCCAGCCACCCACAGGGACAGGCCACAGGGCTAGGGGCAGGAAGCTCCTGGAAGGCAGGAGCCTGGGTCCTGATCCTGGGTCAGTCACATGCTGAGGTCTTGGCAGGTCCTTTTCCTTGTGAGGCCTCAGTTTCCCCATTTCTCCTTGGTTCATTTTTGAGTTCCAGGCTGCTATGCCAATTAAGAACTCAATTAAGGTCCAGCCACGGTGGCTTAGGCCTGTAATCCCAGCACTTTGGGAGGCTGAGGTGGGAGGATCGCTTGAGCCCAGGAGTTTGAGACAAGCGTAGGCAACATAGCAAGATACCATCTCTACAAAAAAGTAAAAAATAAAAAAATTAGCCAGCCGTGGTGGCATGCACCTGTAGTCCCAGCTACTCAGGAGGCCGAGGCAGGAGGATCACTTGAGCCCAGGAGTTCAAGGCTGCTGTGAGCCATGATTGTGCCATTGCACTCCAGCCTGGGTGACAGAGAAAGACCCCATCTCTAAAATAATAATAACAATATTAATAATAATTCTCAAAACTGTAGGCAGCTTTGTTTAAATGCAACAGTTAGAACCCCAGGGGAGTTTGTGTAGAGAAGTGTCGAATGGGATGAGCTATGACACTAAACTGACCGGGTTTGAATCCTGGCTCTGGAACTTCTTAGCTGGGGCATTTTGAACCTGGTGCCTCAGTCCTGTCATCAACAAGAAGGGCAGGATTATGGCACCTCCCTGAAGGAGTTGCCATAATGACCTGATGGTTTAATACATGTAGGGCTTGGAGCAGTGCCTGGCACTTGGAAAGCACTCAATAAGTGCTAGTCATTAGCGTTAGCATTATAATACTTATAGTAATTACTGTTTTCCCTTCTGCTCCTTGTCCTTGTTTCTTTGAATGACTCCAGCATCCAGTGATGTCGCTAGGGTTGAATGGTGAGAGCTATTGTTAAACTTTCGGGAATTTTACCAGCTAGTGGATGTCACATTGGTAACTTGAAATAGGCTTTGGTGGGAGTGTTTACACAATAGGAATCAGCAGATGCTACAATCAGGTACTTACACCAGAGAGCTGGTTGTTGAACATTGACCAGCACACCCCTGCCATCATCCAACCATCCTATTACCTATGCCAGAGATAAGACATGGGAGGAAAGGTTGGGGTATGTATTGCCGCACTGCCTACCTGCCTGCCTGGCCATGGTTCTGACACTCTCCTCCTGACTGGCAGCCTGTCCTATCGCTAGGTTGTAACAGCTTTTTTTTTTTTTTTTTTGAGATAGACTCTTGCTCTGTCGCCCAGGCTGGAGTGCAGTGGCACAATCTAGGCTCACTGCAACCTCTGCCTCCCATGTTCAATTCTCCTGCCTCAGCCTCTTGAGTAGCTGGGATTACAGGTGCACACCACCACAGCCGGCTAATTTTTTTTTTTTTTGAGATGGAGTTTCACTCTTTTTGCCCAGGCTGGAGTGCAATGGCATGATCTCGGCTCACTGCAACCTCCGCCTCCTGGGTTCAAGCGATTCTTCTGCCTCAGCCTCCCAAGCAGCTGGGATTACAGGCATGCACCACCATGCCTGGCTAATTTTGTGTTTTTTAGTAGAGACAAGGTTTCTCCATGTTGGCCAAGCTGGTCTTGAACTCCCGACCTCAGGTGATCTGCCCACCTCTGCCTCCCAAAGTGCTGGGATTACAGGTGTGAGCCACTGTGCCTGGCCTAATTTTTGTATTTTTAGAAGAGATGGGGTTTCACCATGTTGGTCAGGCTGGTCTCGAGCTCCTGACCTTGTGATCTGCCGGTCTTGGCCTCCCAAAGTGCTGGGATTACAGATGTGAGCCACCACACCTGGCCAGTTGTAACAGCTTTTGACTGATGCTAAACCCTGGGTGTTCACTATCTATGAACTCCGCTCACACCTCTGTATTCAGCCCTTTCCTCCCAGCTCCCTTCAGCTGGGCCCTCTGAGTGTGCGTTGTGTTTTTCACCAGGCTCCCACCTCAGCTAGGCTGCCAGGTGCAGATTTCACTGGTGCCTGCCCATATCCCCTGTGACTTACCTTCTCAGTGCACACCGGCCTGATATCTAGCTGCCAGCAGCCACATCACCTTGCCCTAGGGCCTTCTCTGAAGCCGTTCTACATCTAGGGCATTATTGCCTCCTAGAAGTCGTCCTCAGTGACTTCCAGGAATTAGTGGATAAATACATGAGCCTGCCCTCTTGGATGGGTAACTCTGAAGCACTTATGCCACATTCCAGAGAGTTCTGCAGTAGGCAAACCTTCATTGCCTACTGGGGTAACTGGCTTAACAACACTTTAATGGCCACCTTCCCTCCTGTATGACTTGGCTAGAGCTGCCATAGATTGGGTGGTTGAGCAGCAGCAATTTATTTTCTCACAGTTCTGCAGGCTGGATGTCCAGATTAAGGTGCCATCAGGGTTGGTTCCTGGTGAGGGCTCGCTTTCCAGCTTGCAGATGGCCGCCTGCTAGCTGCATCCTCCCATTGCCTCTCCTCTGTGCTTTCGAGGAGAGAGAGAGAGAGATTCTGGTGTCTCTTCCTCTTATTATAAGGACATCAGACCTATGAGATTAGGGACCTACCCTTATAACCTCATTGAACTTTAATGACCTTCTTAAAAGCCCTGTCTCCAAATACAGTCTTGTTGGTGGTTAGGGCTTCAATATATACATTTTGACAGGGACACCATTTAGTCCAAAATACCTCCCTTGTTTCAGTGATTCCCCTGAAAGTGCTTCCTGGGATCACCTCCCAGGAAAACTTTAGGACCCTGAACCCTTGTCTTGGTTCTGTTCTAAGACAATGCTTCTCAGACTGTCACTTCTAGACTGCAGGCTTGCTGACAACAGATGGGGGTCCTCCCACATGAGGGTCCTCCCACAAATGCTCTGCAATACAGGTGACAGGCCAGTGGGGTGAGCCCCAGCTCCTACCAAGGGGTCACAGCCTGGGGCAATCTCTGTCCTCCCATCTTTCAGCCTCTGCTGCATTCTGACCTCTTCATTAACCCCATCCGGGAGTTGCCCCTGCAAGGGCAGGGAAAGCCATCCAGGGGCTTTCATTATCTGGGTCTCAAATCTGGGGCCAGATTTAGCCAATGGGTAGGGTACAAGAAGGCCTTCTACGTCCCACCCTGGAGGGCAGAGGTCTGGGCCGTGGCTGGAACAAAGCCTGCCCTGGTGACCCCTCTCAGGCCCTGGCCCACCCCAGTCCTGCCCTTGATGACAAAAGAGGGTATCCCTGTCTCTCAGGGGCCTAGGATCCTAGACACTGTGTCTGCTTTGAAGGGAAAGATGCCTCTGAGAGCGGTCTGTGGCTTCACATTTATTATTGATGCAGCCTTCAGCAGCCCTCTCTTGGGCATTTCCATTCTGTATGTAAATTCCAATCCGATTTCAGAGCAACAGTGGCCCGGCACAGGCCTGTGAAAACTGTGGCTGCTTAGACAAGGCTGGACCAAGGGGGAGACATGTTCCTACCTGACCCCAAAGGACCTTGGTGTTTGGATTTTGGAGACTCAAATTACAATGCATCTGTGCCCTGTTTTGTTTTATTCTATTTGTTTAATTTTTTGAGATGGGGGTGGGGGTCTCAGTACATTGTCCAGGCTGGTCTTGAACTCCTGGGCTCAAGTGATCCTCCCTCCTTGGCCTCCCAAAGTGCTAGGATTACAGGTGTGAGCTAGTGTGCCCATCTTGTGCCCTATTTTATTTTGGGCTGGCTTTTGGGGAAGACTCTTTTTTGCCATCCAGGGTCACTTGCGGCTGGTGGGTGGGGACGGAGGCTGATTGCAATAGGTACCTGCAAGCCCCTCCCCTCCCCTGGTGGTCTGCCTGGATACAGGTCACCCTCTTGAGTTCTGGTGTTGAGGGGAAAATGTCACCCTGTGGTTTGTGAATAGTATGGGATGGGATGAAAGGGGAGAGGGCTGAAGATACGTGCCCATCTGCCTGCCATGGACCATATGTGACTTTTAAAATTAAAATTAAATAAAATATTTTATTATTTACTTATTTATTGAGATGTAGTATTGCTTTGACATCCAGGCTGGAGTGCAGTGGCACAATCTCAGCTTACTGCAACGTCTGCCTCCTGGGTTCAAGCGATTCTTGTGCCTCAGCCTCCCAAGTAGCTGGGATTATAAGGGCTTGCCACCACGCCTGGCTAATTTTTTTTAATTTTTGGTAGAGACAGGGTTTTGCCATGTTGGCCAGGTTTGTCTCAAACTCCTAACCTCAGGTGATCCACCTGCCTTGGCCTCCCAAAGTGCTGGGATTACAGGCGTGAGCCACTGCGCCCGGCCAAAATTAAATAAAATTTAAGATGCAGTTCCTCAGTCACATTAGCCCTATTTCCAGTGCTTAGTAGCCACAGGTGGCTGCTGTATTGGACAGCACAAATATAGAACATTTCCATCCTTATAGAAAGTTCAAAATTAGCCAGGCATGGTGGTGCTTGCCTGTAGTCCCAGCTGCTCGGGAGGCTGAGGTGGGAAGATCGCTTGAGCGCAGGAGGTCAAGGCTGCAGTGAGCTGTGATTGCACCACTGCACTCCAGCCTGGGTGACAGAGTGAGACCCTGTCTCTAAACAAGAAAAGAAAGAAAGAAAAAAGCAAGTTCCATTGGCCATGCTGGGCTAGTGCCTGCAGCCTTGCTTGATTCGTATAGGTGAGCACCCGAAAGGTGGTTTTCGGCCTTCACGGAAAGGAAGGACTCCTTGGATCCTTGTTAAAAATGTAGCTACGTGGGGTGAGTGGCTCGTGGCTTGGACTCCAAGTGCCTATAGCCTTCTTATCTCCATTCTGTCCTGCCTTCTGCTGTGCTCCTGGCCTCAAAGGCTGGTCCTTCCTGGGTCACTAATGCTAGGCTGGCCCAAGGGTGGATCTGTCAGCCACTCTCCAACCCTAACTAGGGGAAGGGAATGGGAGTGGAAGTGGGGTTCTGTGCTGCTGCCCTTCTGCAGAGCCTGTGTGGTTTACGGGTGATACTGCCCTGGCACTGTGTCCAGAGCAGAGCACGTATGTCCTGGGAGAATGGCCAGAGGGTTTACAGGGAATCAGTATGTTAGACTGTTAGGGGCTAAACTGTGTCCCTTCAAAGCCCATCTGCTGAAGTCCCAATCGCCACAACCTCAGAGAATGACTGCATTTGGAGATATGGTCTAAAAAAAAAATGTAGCTACTTGGAGCCCACCCCTAGAGTTTCTCATTCCCTTGGTCTGCACTGGGCCCAGGAACTTCGATTCAAAAACTTCCCAGGTGATTTGAAACAACTTCTTATTTTGAGTTCACTTGAAACGTACAGAAAAGCTGTAAAAATGGTACAGAGAGTTCCCATATCCCCCCTCACCCAGCTTCGCCTCTAGCTGACGTCAAACATAACCACTGTGTAATGATCAGACCCAGAAAATTAACACACTGCAATGCTGTTAACTAAAAGACAGCTTGTATTTGCATTGCACGATTTTCTATGCTAATGTTCATTTCCTGTTCCAGGATCCCTCCCAGACCACATGCATTTAGTGGTTATTTCTGTTGATTCCCTTCTAATCTGAGGTCCTCAGGAGAGTCTGATACGGTGTCTCAGGGATTTCATCTTGGGAGATGCTGAGGAACTGGGGCCCAGGATGGGGAAGGGCCAATGAGGAGAAGAGACAGAGGGAAGATGCAGGGAAGTGGCGTTTCAGAGCACAGGCTGCTGTGGTGTGTGTGAGTGTGTGTGTCGGTGTGCATGCACGTCTCTGTGCACATGTGCATGTGTCGGTATGGGGGTGCACACGTGTATCTGTGTGTGCATGCGTAGGTACAGGTATGTGTGCATGAGCATGTGTGTGCACACGTGTGTCTCTGTGTGTGTACCTTCCTGTGTCTCTTGGTGTGCAAATACGTGTGCATGTGCAAAATTGGGAGGGTGATGGCTGTAGGGTGGGAGCAGGAGAAACTCCTAGAGAAAAATCCAGTATCTCTCCACTACGATGTATATATATATATATATAGAGAGAGAGAGAGAGAGAGAGAGACTCACTCTGTCGCCCAGGCTGGAGTGCACTGGCATGATTGTGCCTTACTGCAACCTCCACCTTCCAGGTTCAAACAATTCTTGTGCCTCAGCCTCCCGAGTAGCTGGAATTACAAGCATGTGCCACCATGCCCGGCTATTTTTTCTTTTTCCTTTTTAGTATTTTTAGTAGAGACTCTGTCTCTACAAAAAATAAGAAAATTAGCCAGCCATAGAGGGGCGTGCCTGTGGTCCTAGCTACTCAGGAGAGACTCAGGCGGGAGGATAGCTTGAGCCCAGGAGCTGGAGGCTGCATTAAGCTATGATCACATCATTGCACTCCAGCCTGAGCAACAAAGCAAGACCCTGTCTCTAAACAAACAAGAAAGAAGCAAAGGGCCGGATGTGGTGGCCCACACCTGTAATCCCAGCACTTTGGGAGGCCAAGATGGGTGGATCACCTGAGGTCTGGAGTTCGAGACCAGCCTGACCAACACACGTGCCCACCACCCAGCTTGAAATGAGAACACAGCCTGTTCATTTGACGTCCTGTGTGCCCCTCCCTTCCCCATCATAGTCTCCTGTCTTCCCACAAAGTTGTTTTTGTTTTGTTTTGTTTTGTTTGTTTGTTTTTGTAGAGGCAGGGTCTCACTATATTGCCCATGCTGGTCTTGAACTCCTGGCCTCAAGAGATCCTCCCACCTCAGCCTCCCAAAGTGCTGGGATTACAGGTGTGATTTCCCCAGTGCAGCCTCCCAGCCCACTGCCCTGCACAATCCTCAGCCTCAGTGGATGGGTGTCTCTGACAGTCACAAGAGGGAAAAAAATAGGACTGTCAGTGTCTTTAATAATAGAAGAGATAAATCACTGTAATAAGACTGGAGATCATACAGGTTGCAGATCAGCTTTACAAATCACAGGCAGGAGCAGCAGCAGAACCTGGGGGGTCCCCTCCTGGGGAGCAGGATGTTGAAGGTCCATTGCAGCTCATCCAGCCAGCCACTATCAGCACGTCATTCTTGAGATTCATGTATGCAATATTTGCTCCTCTGCCCCATTAAACAAATCTGAACCTGTTTTTGAGGGTAAGCCATAGAGGGACATAAGGACAGAAGTGACATTTATTTGCCTCATAAACAAAAGTGCCTCCTGTTTTGCAATGAGGTCATTTAGATATCTCTGGGCATGCATTTCATCATTGTCTGATTGCAAAAGTAATCCGTGTTTATTACAAAAGCTTTGGAAAATACAGAAAAGAATGAAGAGAAAATTAAAAGTCCCTATAATGTGGAGATGACTACTGTCAGCACTTCTATGCACATACACATATTTTTAAAAAATGAAATGAATGAAAAACATTTATCATATATATTATGCATGTATCTGTGTATGTATTACGTATATGTGTAATATATGGATTTAGGGATACATATATTTGAGGAAAAGATTAAAGAGAAGCAGAGTTCAAGTGCGGTGGCTCACACCTGTAATCCAGCATTTTGGGAGGCCAAGGTAGGAGGATAGCTTGAGCTCAGGAGTTCGAGACCAGCCTGGGCAACATAGCGAGACACCATCTGTATATGCAAAACAAAAAGCAAGCAAACAAACAAAAAACAAAACAAAAAAAAACAAAAAAAACCTAGCTGGGCATGGTGGCACATGTCTGTGGTCCCAGCTACTCGGGAGGCTGAGATGAGAAGATTGCTTAAGCCAGGGAGTTGGAGGCTGCAGTGAGCTATCATGGTGCCCCTGCACTCCAGCTTAAGTGACAGAGTGAGACCCTGTCTTTCCAAAAAAAGAAAAGAAAAAAGAAAACGAAAAGCAGAGGAATGATTGAACACAAATGAAGGATTGTGATTAACTTTGGGCAACATAGCGAGACTCCATCTTTAAAAAAAATTTAAAATTAGCTGGGCGTGGTAGCATGCACCTGTGGTTCCAGCTACTCGGGAGGCTGAGGTAGGAGGATTGTTTGAGCTCAGAGTTCGAGGCTGCAGTGAGCTGTGATTGCACCACTGCACTCCAGCCTGGGTGATAGCAAAAGACCCTGTTTCTGAAAAAAAAAAAAAAAAAAAAAAAAAAAAAAAAAAAGCAACAGGTGAGCCTGGGACCTTCCAATGTGAACACATCGGGGAGAGGAGGAGGAACCAGCAGAGACTGAGAAGTGGCCTCCAGGGAGCTAGGAGGAGAACCAGGGGAGAGGGTAGGGTCCTGGAGGCCAAAAGAAGAAGTACCCAGAAGAGGGGTGCTGGTGATGGGCTAGACACAATGAGGATGGAGAATCAATACTGGACTCAGCAGCTTGGGGACACTGGCCACTGGGATGATGCCAGCTGTGGTGGATGGAGTAGGTTGACTAGTGGTCCCCCAAAAGATATATCCAGGGCCTAACCCACAGTACATATGAATGTGACCTCATTTGGAAATAGGCTCTTTGCAGATGCAATTAAGTAAGGTCAGAATCTCAAGCTGGGTGCAGTGGCTCATGCCTGTAAAGCCAGCACTTTGGGAGGCCGAGGCAGGTGGATCACCTGAGGTCAGGAGTTCAAGACCAGCCTGGCCAACATGGGGGAAACCCCATCTCTACTAAAAATACAAAAATTAGCTGACGTGGTGGTGGGCGCCTGGAATCCCAGCTACTTGGGAGGCTGAGGCAGCAGAATGGCTTGAACCTGGGAGGCAGAGGTTACAGTGAGCTGAGATTGCACCATTGCACTCCAGACCTGGCAACAAGAGCAAAACTCCATCTCAAAAAAAAAGTGAATCTCAAGTTGAAATCATCCTGGATTTAGGGTTGGCCCTAAATCCAATGATCCAATGATGTGTGTCCTTATAAGAGGCAGAAAAGGCTGGGCGCAGTGGCTCATGCCTGTAATCCCAGCACTTTGGGAGACCGAGGTGGGCAGATCACAAGGTCAGGAGTTCGAGACCAGCCTGGCCAATATGGTGAAACCTTGTCTCTACTAAAAATACAAAAATTAGTTGGATGTGGTGGCACGTGGCTGTAGTCCCAGCTCCTCTGGAGGCTGAGGCAGAAGAATCACTTGAACCTGGGAGGCGGAGGTTGCAGTGAGCGGAGATTGTGCCACTGCACTCCAGCCTGGGCGACAGAGCGAGATTCCGTCTCAAAAAAAAAAAAAAAAAGGCAAAAAAGACCACACACACACACACACACACACACACACACACACACACACACACGGGGTCTTTGAAGACAGGCAGAGATTGGAAGGATACCACTGCAAGCCCGAGATTGCCAGCGACCAGCAAAGAGCTGGGATTATAGATGTGAGCCACCCTGCCTGGCCAAGCCTGACTCTTTAAGAGGAGGGAGGGGCTGGGTGCAGTGGCTCATGCCTGTAATCCCAGCACTTTGAGAGGCTGGAGATGGGCGGATCACCTGAGGTCAGGAGTTTGAGACCAGGCTGCTCAACATGGCGAAACCCCATCTCTACTAAAAATACAAAAAATTATCCAGATGTGGTGGCGGGCACCTGTAATCCCAGCTACTTGGGAGGCTGAGGCAGGAGAATCGCTTGAACCCAGGAGATGGAGGTTGCAGTGAGCCGAGATGGCGCCACTGCACTCCAGCCTGGGTGACAAGAGAAAAACTCTGTCAAAAAAAAAAAAAAAGAAAAGAAAAAGGAAGGGGAAAGAGGAATTGGGACAAAGAAATGGGGTGGTGGTGGGGGAGGGAGGTGGAGTCAGGCAGGGAGCTGTGGGTGGAGAAGCTGGTGCGTGCATAGTGAGCTGGTGGAGGTCTAGAGACATCCTTCATGCCAGCTTCCATTTCCCCAAAATATAGTGTGATCATTTCCCATGATTTTCATATTTTATATCGTTTTGGAATTTTTAATATAAGCCAATAGATTATTGAAGACCACTCCATTATTCACTGGGTGGAACATTCTTGCATTTTGATTGCAAGCATCATTTTCTGCCACTTCCTTGAAATGCCTTAGGCTTCCTGACACCACCTTGTACACACTCCACTCTAGAAGCTGAGAGTGGGGGCCTCTCGACTTGGCAGGCTCTGTGACCAGCATGGACAGGTGCCCGGTGCCCTGGGCCTGGACTAGTTATCGATTCCTGGGCAAGGGGCTTACAGCTGTCGGGATTTCAAACAGCTCTATCTTGCAATGGCCTCATGTAGTCATTTAAACTTCCAGAATTTAATCATCACGCCTGGCATAAAAATAAAGGAGGGTGGGTGGGGAGGACAGGAAAATTTTAATGCAAACACACAAGACCACAGGCTGCAGCAGCTTGAGGCGGGAAGTGTGTTTTTGCCCCTGGCTGCAGAGTGGATTCTGGCGTTTAAGCTGATGCTTTGTGCAGCCGGGCACCTGAGCACCTGCCAATCCATCCCCCTGCTCCATCTGTCTGGGTGTAGCTGGGGAAACAGGATGGTCCCACCAGCGATGGAAAGCCAGTCTGCTCTGGGCTGAATGTCTGTGTCCCCTCCAAATTTATGTGTTGAAGCCCTAAGTCCCAATGGGGTGGTACTAGGAGGTGGGGCCTCTGGGAGGTGATTAGGTCATGAGGTTAGAGCCCTCATGAAGGGGAGTAGCGCCCTTATAAGAAGAGGCACCAGGAGCTTGCTCTCTTTCTCACATTGTAACGATACAGTGATATCGTTTCTTGGCCTTTTGGCTAAGATCAAGTGTAAGGATACAATGAGAAGTCACCATCTACAAGCCAGGAAGAGGGAGCTCGCTAGAACTTCCAGCTTCCAGAACTGTAAGAAATTAACAGGGCTGGGCGCAGTGGCTCAGGCCTGTAATCCCAGCACTTTGGGAGGCCCAGGCGGGCGGATCACTAGGTCAGGAGATCGAGATCGTCCTGGCTAACACGGTGAAACACCGTCTCTACTAAAAATACAAAAAATTAGCCGGGCGTGGTTGTAGGCGCCTGTAGTCCCAGCTACTTGGGAGGCTGAGGCAGGAGAATGGCCTGAACTCAGGAGGTGGAGCTTGCAGTGAGCGGAGATCACGCCACTGCACTCCAGACTGGGCGACAGAGCGAGACTCCGTCTCAAAAAAATAAAAAAGAAAAAAAGAAATTAACAGGTCGAAGCCACCTAGTCTGCGGCATTTTGTTTTGGCAGCTGGAGCTGAGCAAGTCACAGCCCTTCTGAGTGATGAAGTAAAGCCCGTGACGGGGCCTGTAACGGTGGCTGCAAGAAACCCCCACCAGGGTGGCATTTGTCCTGCTTCTCTCTGGCCCGTCTAAGGGATTTCTCCAAGGCGGTTTGGACTACACACACATTTTGCTTGGAGCATTGACTTATAACCCCAGCCCGAGAGAGCCGTGGCGTCCTTGTGTGGGTTAATTCACTCGTTCCCTTGTTCATTAAGGGCATCCCTGAAGCCCTGCTCAGCGTCAAAGAAAACAATAGATTCTCCAGTTATTCGTCCGCCCAAGGCCAGGTTATCCGGTTAATGGACTGGTGGGATGTGAGTCCCTGTGGATTAGAGGTCCTTGTGCAGAGTGACAAATTCGGATGAGTTCAGCCCCTGGCTGAAATAAGCCTTCCTCGTGGCTCCTTGTGAATACAGTGGACCATTCATCAATTCTGCACACCCCGTGAACCACTTCCAGAGGGGGCTGCTGGGTCTTTAGAATAATGTTTCTCAAGCCCAGGGAAAAAGCTGGGTGTCCCAGGACCCCATTTTAATCAGTGTTGCAAGCATCTATTCCTCAAAGCCAGAGAGAATCCAACCCTTTAACCTCACCACTGCACCCTGTGTTTTTGTGTTTGCTGCAGGGCTGCCCGATCAACAGATAAATTCATTAGGTTGTATGTTTTAACCTCCACGGCTTCCCTCTTCCGCTCCCTTCCTGGCTTACAACTGGGAGGCATTCCTAATAAGCCGATCATCTGCCTTTGGCAGGCAGGGGAGCCAGCCAGGTTCTGCATTAACGATGTGGGGTTTTCATTTTTATTTATAGTGCATGTCTGAGACAAGCCAAGTGTTGAATCGTCCAGGGTATTACGGAGCAAACATCCCTGCACATTTCAAAAATCTTCTATCTGTCTGAACAAGGGGTTGCCAAGGGGAAATTTACCTAACCAGCTGCTTTCTTTTATGATGAAGAGAAGCAGAGTGTCCAGGCTCATTGTTGGACTGGAACGTTGTCATGCGGGCACCAAAGAAGACTTTGTAAAGCGGACACGACATGTTCCCAGCCAGGGCCCAGTAGAGCAGCTCTGTCACTTCCTGCCACCCCACAAATTGTACTGATTTGCTTTAGTGGTAAAGTCACGTGCTATTTCTTTTTTTTTAATTTTTAATTTTATTTTTCCATAAGTTATTGGGATACACGTGGTATTTGGCTACACGAGTAAGTTCTTTAGTGGAGATTTGTGAGATTTTTGGTGTACCCACCACCTGAGCAGTACACGCTGCGTCATATTTGTAGTCTTGTATTCCTTGACCCCTCCCACTCTTCCCCGCAGGTCCCCAAAGTCCATTGTGTCATTCTTACGCCTTTGCATCCTCATAGCTTAGCTCCCACATATCAGTGAGAACATACGATGTTTGCTTTTCCATTCCTGAGTTACTTAGCTTGGAATAATAGTCTCCAATCTCATCCAGGTCACTGCAAATGCTGTTAATTCATTCCTTTTTATGGCTGAGTAGTATTCCATCATATATATAGCACAGTTTCTTTATCCACTTGTGAATTGATGGGCATTTGGGTTGGTTCCACGATTTTGCAACTGTGAATTGTGCTGCTACAAACATGAGTGTGCAAGTATTTTTTTTTCAAATAATGACTTCTTTTCCTCTAGGTAGATACCCAGTAGTGGGATTGCTGGATCAAATGGTGGTTCTGCTTTTAGTTCTTTAAGGAATCTCCACACTGTTTTCCATAGTGGCTGTACTAGTTTACATTCCCACCAGCAGTGTAGAAGTGTTCCCTGATCAACACATCCACACCGACATCTACTGTTTTTTTATTTTTTGATTATGGCCATTCTTGCAGGAGTAAGATGGTATTGCATTGAGGTTTTGATTTGCACTTCCCTGATCATTACTGACATTAGTGATGTTGAGCTTCATGGCTATTCCTTTTGTATATATTGAGCTTTTCTTTTTTTTTTGTAGAGATGGCATCTTGTTCTGTCACCCAGGCTGGAGTGCAGTGGTGCAATCATAGCTCACTACAGCCTAGAACTCCTGGGCTCAAATGATCCTCTTGTCTCAGCCTCCTGAGTAACTGGGACTACAGGCACGTGCCACCATGCTAGCCTAATTATATTATATTTTATTTTATTTTATTTTATAGACACAGGGTCTTGTTCTGTTGCCTAGGCTGGTCTTGAATTCCTGGCCTCAAGTGATCCTCCCAGCTTGGCATTCCATAATGATGGGATTACAGTCGTGAGCCACCATGGCTAGCCCATGGCTCTTTTCTCTTCTCTTCTCTTCTCTTCTCTTCTCTTCTCTTCTCTTCTCTTCTCTTCTCTTCCCTTCTCTTCTCTTCTCTTCTCTTCTTTCTTTCTCTCTTTCTTTCTCTCTCTCTTTTCCTTCCTTCCTTCCTTCCTTCCTTCCTTCCTTCCTTCCTTCCTTCCTTCCTTCCTTTCTTTCCTTCCTTCTTTCTTTCTTTCTCTCTCTCTTTCTTTCTTTTTTTTTTAGAGTCTTGCTCTGTCACCCAGGCTGGAGTGCAGTGGTGCGATCTCGGCTCACTGCAACCTCTGCCTCCCAAGTTCAAGCGATTCTCCTGCCTCAGCTTCCCAAGTAGCTGGGACTGCAGGCATGTGCCACCACACCCAGCTAATTTTGTATCTTTAGTAGAGATGGGATTTCACAGGCTGATCTCAAACTCCTGACCTCATGTGAGCCACCTGCCTTGGCGTTCCAAAGTGCTGGGATTACAGGTGTGAGCCAATGCACCCGGCTGCCCATGGCTATTTCTGTATTCCAGTTCAAAATTAAAGTTAATTTCAGTGGAGGGGCTGATAAGAGAGAAACATGTCTCTTCCCACACTTCCTTGTCTTTCAGACCTTGGTTTATTAGAGTGGGATTTCTATTCTCCCTAATTTACCTTCATGGCTGTAAGAAAAGATGAGAGGGACCAGGATCGGAGCAATCAACCTGCCTCTGTTTCTGATGGGAGGCTGGGCCTCTGGGCTGGGGAGATGTTGACCGCCTAGAGAACATTACAGGGGAAGGCACCATCATTCGTGAACATATAAAAGCCACGTGATTTCCAGTCATTTTCAGCCAGAACATCTGCTTTATTAATATTGAATGAAAGTGCTTTAGGCTGTTAAGAAAACATTACTGTGAAATGTGTAAGTATAATGATCCCGTTCTTGATACAGTTTATGAGATCCCCTGTATGGGAAAACAGGCAAACGGGTACTTTTACACTTGTTTTTTTTTTCTCATATGGGAGTGTGATATGTAATAAGAACATAAATCTACATGGAATCATAAAAATAAAATTTACTGTCTCTTCCTGACATGAAAATCGTCTTGGATTGCATCATCCTCTTTTCTCTGTGAGATGTATCCGGGCTTATTTTGAACGTTACTGTATCCATCTGAAATATCAGTGCAACAGAGTCTAATTACAAGGGCTTGATGGAATATATTTCTGTTAGTTCTGTGATTGGCAAGGGCAGAATGATCTGGTAGCCAATTCTCCAGCATCACTCGCCTTCGTGGAGGGAAAGCGTGAGGGGGAAGATCTTACTGGAACTCAGTGTAAAGGCGTTTGGTAGTTCTGCAAACATCTGCCATCCATTGCAAACGTAGCAGCAAGCTTTGGAGGAAATGAGGGCGTGCTAATAGGGTAGCATACATCTTCATTAAGACAGATATTTGTGGGGCCTGAAAAACCGCTTTCATCCATACGCATAGCTTTTCAGGCAGGCAAGGAGTACAGGTCGTAAGAGGTGGTTGATAGAGCATTTTTTTCCCCACCAGAAATCTCTATTAACCAGCAAATCTGCACACCTAAGGTAGGAATAGTAATTCATACTCGTAACTATGGCCCTCCAGCAACAAAAAGTCCTGGTGAGCCTTTGTGTGTATCAGAGCCAGATTAAATTATGGTCACCGAGGTTTTAGTGCCAAGTGCATTTTGTTCTTTTATAATTCTCTGAGAACAGGAGATCTGTGCAAGGTACACATGAATGCTCCATTAACAGGGATATCTGAGACAGAAGGGCCCTCTCCGCCAGCCTTGCTGGAGAGCAGAGTTAACTGAAATCTGCTAGAAAAAGTGACAAACCGTGGCCCAGCAAGCCTAGTTCTCCTTACTGTGGTGATAGTAGCAAATGTAGCGGTCAGGATGGGGCTGGTGTGAGCTGGCCATAGGGAGAGGGGAAGAATTCCTAACTCACTGGATGTCTCTATGGTATGGGGAAGAGCTTGTGGGCATTGGCCCCTGCAGAGTATGGCATGCAGAAATGTATCTGGGCCTCGATGGTCCGTGAATATCTCATCCTTGTCAACAAGCCAAAATGTCAACCCAGTGTGGAATTTAGGGGAATTCTGAGGCCCAGTGACATAAGCAGCTGGGCAGTGTTGTTATAGGACCACCAGGTTTGTATGTCCATTGGAAAACAATAGGCCAATACATTGAGACAGCAGGATTTGCAACAGAGACAGAGTTTAATGATTGCAGGGTACTGAGCAAGGAGATGGGAGAAGATCCTCAAATCCATCTTCCTGAGGAGTTCTGGCCTGGGTTTTTTTTTTTTTTTTTTTTTTTTTAAGACAGGGTCTCACTCTGTCACCCAGGCTGGAGTGCAGTGGTGTGATCATAGTTCACTGCAGCCTTTACCTCTTGGGCTCAAGCAATCCTCCCACCTCAGCTCCCTGAGTAGCTGGGACTACAGGTGCATGCCAACATGCCTAGCTAATTTTTTTTTTTTTTTTGGTAGAGATAGGGGCCTCACTATGTTCCCAGGTTGGTCTTGAACTCCTGGACTCAAGCAGTCCTCTTGCTTCAGCCTCCCAAAGTGTTGGGATTATAGGTGTGAGCCACCAAGTCTGGCCAAGTTCTGGGCTATGATTTTTAAGGGGACCATGGAAGGCAAAGGGTTGGAAAACTGGGGTCATTGATTGATTGGGGTAAAGGAGATGAAATCATCAGGATGTGGAAACTGCATTCTTTGGTGAGTCAGCTTCTCATGCAGTCCTTCAGACCAGTTGGTGTCAGTATGCAGGACCTGAAAGAACATCTCAAATGGAAAACGTAATGTTTTATAATGTTCAAGTTGGTATCTACAGAGTTGTTAAGGGGACCTATAATTTTCTAACAGGGTCTACATGATTCTAGGACAATAGGCAATGCACAGCTATGTGGAAACAGGTCAGAAAGCAGGCTGAGACCTAATGATAGACGCTGAATGTGCTATAAGCTTGGTTTATTTTAATTTCTTCCCCTCCCTTCTTCCCTGATTAATTTTATAAAGTTTTTAGGGACAGTTTCAGTGTCCAAACAGAGCACTCACTGGGCCACTTGAGGCTTGCAGGGACAGCGACTTGCCCAAGTGACTCAGCTTCAAAGTGGCAGAACACGATCTTAGAACCCCACCTCCTGCCATCTGGAATCTGGCTTGTCCCCCATGGCATGCAGAATTCTCTGTCCTGGCTCAGTGGTTCAGCAACAATGGTCCTCCGCTCTCTGAAGATGTCAAAGCTCACTCCTGCCTCAGGACCTTTGCATGGGTCCTTATTGCCACCTGGAATGTTTGCCTCCTTGGCATTTGCATGGCTGGCTCTTTTTGTCATCCCATTCATGGCATGGATACCACCTCAACGTTGACCTTCCCTGATTACCCAGTCTAGAGTGGCCATTGGGTCACTTTCCATCATGCCATCTTGTTTAAATACCCAACACGTGCCCCTCACATGCTAATATTTTCTCTGGTCTATTTTTTTTCTTTTTTGAGATGGAGTCTTGCTCTTTTGCCCAGGCCAGAGTGCAGTGGTGCAATCTTGGCTCACTGCAAACTCTGCCTGCCGGGTGCAAACAATTCTCGTGCCTCAGCCTCCCGAGTAGCTGGGATTACAGGTGTGCACAACCACACTCAGCTAACTTTTTTCTTTTTAGTAGAGACAAGTTTCACCATGTTGGCCAGGCTGGTCTCCAACTCTTGACCTCAAGAGGTCTGCCTGCCTCGGCCTCCCAAAGTGCTGGTATTGCAGGTGTGAGCCACTGAGCCTGGTCTTCTGGTCTTCGTGTGGAGTGTATTGTCTGTCTTCATGAGGTTGGAGGATGGGCACATCTTGTTCTAAGCTGCATCTCCAATGCATCGTGCACATTGCAGGTGCTCTTAAATGTGGTGGAAGGAATGAAGTAATGAATTGCTTTTGGGCAACTGTGGTTTGACCCAGAATACATCCAAATCCAGCTCTGGAGGTCCAGAGCTGTGCCCTTGACTGACAATAGGCCATCGATCCTTCACTCCCCTGTGGATGGGATGACATGGAGAAGAGTAACTTTTGGGGACAGGAAAACGCCTGAAATGTGGGTGCTGCTTCAGGCCTGGGGAAGGTGGGGTGTGCTGAGAGCAACATCTTCTAGTCAAGGTCATCAGCAACAAGGCAAGACTCACTCAGTTGAGGCTGAGGTGAGAGGATTGCTTGAGGTCAGGAGTTCAAGACCAGCTTGGGCAACATAATGAGACCCCGTCTCTACAAAGAATTAAAAAATTAGTGGGATGTGGTAGCGTGCACCTGTAGAACCAGCTACTCCAGAGGCTGAGGTGGGAGGTTTGCTTGAGCCCAGGGGTTCAAGGCTACAGTGAGCTGTGATTGCACCATTGCATTCCAGCCTGGGCAACAGGGCGAGGCCCTAAACTCCCCCCTCCCTGGACTGCGAAACAAAGGTTTTTCACAAAATTGAGTCACAAGTGACAAAAGCAAAAAATAAAAAATAAAAATCAGGTCAGGCGTGGTGGCTCATGCCTGTAACCCCAGCACTTTGGGAGGCCGAGGTGGACGGATCATTTGAGGTCAGGAGTTCAAGACCAGCCTGGCCAATATGGTGAAACCCCATCTCTACTAAAAATACAAAAATTAGCCAGGTGTGGTGGTGGCCGCCTGTAGCCCCAGCTACTTGGGAGGCTGAGGCAGAAGAATCACTTGAGCCTGGGAGGCAGAGGTTGGAGTGAGCCAAGATGGCACCACTGCACTCCAGCCTGGGCAACAGAATGAGATGTTGTCTCAAAAAATAAAAAAATAAAAGATAAAATAAAAACCAAACTCAAAACCTACCTAAGATCTCCCCAGGAATCATCTGGAGCAAGAATTAGGAGCTATGACAAAGATATCATCAGAGAGGGTCCCAGCACTTCTCCCATGCAGGCATGGAAGAGCAGAAGGCAGAAAAATCCAAGTTCAGAACTTGGATGGGCCAGACACTTGTAATTTCAGTGCTTTGGGAGGCCGAGGTAGGAGGATCACTTGAGCCCAGGAGTTCAAGACCAGCCTGGGCAACATAGCGAGACCCTGTCTCAAAAAAAAAAAAAATTATCTGGGCATGATGGTACACACCTGTAGTCCCAGCTATTCAGGAGATTGAGGCAGGAGGGTCACTTGAGCTCAGGAGTTTGAGGCTTCTGTGAGCTATGATTGTACCCCTGCACTCCAGCCTGGGTGACAGGAAGACCTTGTCTCCAAAAAAAAAAAAAAAAAAAAGAACTTGAATGAATGGAATCCAGGCAGAGTTGACCGGAGCCCAGGTCTGCCCTCTCTGCGGCTTGTCTGCATAGTGACTGACAGCTCTCCCTGGCTTCTTCTCAGGAATTGTATTAGTCCATTTTCATGCTGCTGATAAAGACATACCCGAGACTGGGAAGAAAAAGTTTAATTGGACTTACAGTTCCACGTGGCTGGGGAGGCCTGATAAGCATGGCGGAAGGCAAAAGGCACATCTTACATGGCGGCAGACAAGAGAGAATGAGAGCTAAGCAAAAGAGATTTCCCCTTATAAAACTGTCATATCTCATGAGATTTATTCACCACCATGAGAACAGTATGGGGGAAACTGCCCCCATGATTCAAATTATCTCCCACTGGCTCCCTCCCACAACACATGGGAATTATGGGAGTATAATTCAAGATGAGATTTGGGTGAGGACACAGCCGAACCATATCAGGGATACAATAAAGGCCAAATGCACCTGCAGGCACGAGTGGGTGTTGCGTACGGTACAAATGTCAAATGGTTCTTACTGGACAGCCCCACCCATAAACCGAAAATCAAGACCCAATTCCTCACGGCAGCACCAGCCTGAATGATGGCAAACATTTCTGGCTCCGGGTTGATCTTTGGAGACAGAGGCTCATGTATCTTAGACCAGTGAGAGATCACAGTCCTGCTTGAATAATAGCAATGATAGTAATAACTGGGGATGGCAGTACTGACAGTTTGCATTTAGGAAGAATATTCTATGGGCTGGACACTGTGCTAAACACGTTCCACATACTGCTGTATCCAACTCACACTAAAGCCATTTCACCAATGATAAAACTGGGTCTTAAAGAAATAAACTAATGTGCCTACCCAAGCTCACTTGACTGATAAGTGACAGAGTGAGGATTTGAACCCTGGAGTCTGACACCCAAGCCTCCCTACGAGCCACCATGGCACATGGTCTTTACTAGGGTTAAATGAGACTGAGGGAGGTCTTGTCACGTGCGGAAGAGATGGAGGGTGGCCGGAGGAGAGGCATCGCTCCCTGAGAGTGAAGATGATGACATAATTCATGGAAACGCTGTCATCTGTGGCTGGTGGTTGGAAAGGTCCCAGCTGGGTCTCCGTCTAGTGCTAATGATTTTGCAGCAACATAGGGCCTCAAAGGAGCTTAAATGCAACAGTCTCCAAGTTCAAAAGGGAGAACATGAAATTTCCATCAAAGTCACATTGTAGTGAGAGCCTCCTTTTCCCTGAGGCTGATTGGACAAATTGCATTCAATACTTTTGAGTTCTTCCTGGCTAAAGATGGAGGTCATTGACAGGAACTTCTTTTCTTTCTTTCTTTCCTTCTTTCTTTTTCTTTCTTTCTTTCTTTCTTTCTTTCTTTCTTTCTTTCTTTCTTTCTTTCTTTCTTTCTTTCTTTCTTCTTTTTCTTCTTTTATTTTTTTTAGGCAGAGTCTTGCTCTGTTGCCCAGGCTGGAGTGCAATGGCATAATCTTGGCTCACTGCAACCTCTGCCTCCCGATTTAAGCAATTATCATGCCTGAGTCTCCTGAGTAGCTGGGACTACAGGCACACATGACCACACCTGACTAATTTTTTTTTTTTTTGTATTTTTAGTGGAGACAGGGTTTCTCCATGTTGCCCAGGCTTGTCCTGAACTCCTGAGCTCAGGCAATCTGCCTGCCTTGGCCTCCGAAAGTGCTAGGATTACAGGCATGAGCCACCGAGCCTGGCCTGGAACTTTATGTATATATATTCCATAGAGATGGAATCTCACTATATTGCCCAGGTTGGTCTCGATCTCCTGCCTTAAGTGATCCTCCTGCTTCAACTTCTCAAGTAGCTGGAACTACAGGCATGTGCTGCCATGCCTGTCTAATTTTCTAAAACAAGTTTTTTTGGTAGGGGAGTGGCATCCCTATGTTGCCCATCCTGGTCTTGAACTCCTGGCCTCAAGCAATCCCCCTGCTTCAGCCTCCCAAAGCACTGGGATTACAGGCGTGAACCACCATGCCAGGCCAGGAACTTTTTTTTAAGGTTGAAGCCAGTGGCCTTGTAGGCAATACATAGTAGAGCGTAGACCCAGCAGCATAGCCAGGCTGAGCCCGCAGAGAGTCCCAGCGCATCAGGAAGGGGGATGGAGAAGCCAGACAGAGCTGGTTCAAACCCCTATCTGTGTCTTCCTTGTATGTGACCTGGGCACATTACTTAACCCTTTGTGAGCCTCAGTTTTCTCTCCTGTACAATGGGAACAATGTATCTCTTGCAGGGCTTTAATGAGGAACAAGGATATTCTATATGATACGCTTGACATTGAATTGGTTTCCAGCACAGACTATCAACTCTGCTAGGACTCCGTGCATTTTTTTTTCTTTTTTTTTAGATGGAGTCTCACTTTGTTGTCCAGGCTAGAGTTTAGTGGAGTGATCTTGGCTCACTGCAACCTCTAGCTCCCAAGTTCAAGTGATTCTTGTGCCTCAGCCTCCTTAGTAGCTGGGATTGCAGGCGCCCGCCATCACGCCCAGCTAATTTTTGTAGTTTATTGTAGAGACGGGGTTTCACCATGCTGGCCAGGCGAGTCTTGAATTCCTGACCTGAAGTGATCTGCCCGCCTTGGCCTCCCAAAGTGTTGAGATTACAGGCATGAGCCACTGCACCTGGCTGGACTCTGTGCCTTTTGAACAAGGTGTCAGGTGGAAAAATATTTTCCTGGATGTCTGCCATCCTGTGCAATGCTTCTGAGAGCTCTGAGCCCCACTTGCCCTGACAGAGGCACCCTGATGACCTCCCCTGCTGGTGCCCATTTGCCCTGTTCCCCTGCGGAGTGTGACCTGTGATGCAGACCAAGGAATTCCCACCATAAGTGAGTCCCCGACGGGCTGCCCCTCTTAAGAAGGCCCCATGCAGGCCGGATGCGGTGGCTCACACCTGTAATCCCAGCACTTTGGGAGGCCAAGGCAGGAGGATCACCTGAGAGGTTGGGAGTTCGAGACCAGGCTGACCAACATGGAGAAGCCCTGTCTCTACTAAAAATAAAAAATTAGAGGGGCATGGTGGTGCATGCCTGTAATCCCAGCTACACGGGAGGCTGAGGCAGGAGCATTGCTTGAACCTGGGAGGCAGAGGTTGTGGTGAGCCGATATTGTGCCATTGCACTCCAGCCTGGGCAACAAGAGCAAAATTCCATCTCTCCATCTCAAAAAAAAAAAAAAAAAAAGAAAAGAAAAGGGAAAAAGAAGGCCCCATGCAAAAGGTGGTGGAGTGCGAGTAGGCTGGGGAAGCTGGGTTGATGGGCTCCTGGAGTGTGCAGAGTGATTGACACCTGGAGGCAGGAGAGAGGCTCTGGTCAGGGCCTTATGCCGGAGCTCCTGTGCTGAGGAGCTGGAGAAGGTGAATGAACGTTGTGTGGAGGGTGGGGAGGGAGTGTCTTGACAAGTGCAGACTTTTTTTTTTTTTTTTTTTTTGAGAACAGGGTCTCGCTGTGTCGCCCAGGCTGGAGTGCAGTGGCACAATATCGGATCACTGCAACCTCCACCTCCCGGGTTCAAACAATTCTCCTGCCTCAGCCTCCTGAGTAGCTGGGATTACAGGTGCCCGCCACCACATCCGGCTAGTTTTTGTATTTTTTAGTAGAGATGGGGTTTCACTATGTTGGCCAGGCTGGTCTCGAACTCCTGACCTCGGGTGATCTGCCTGCCTCGGCCTCCCAAAGTGCTGGGATTACATGCGCGAGCCATCATGACTGGCCAAGTGCAGCCTTTTGAAGTCTGTCCCTGGGTCGAATTGTGTACCCCCCAAAATTCATGTCCTTCCTGGACCTCAGAATGTGGCTTTATTTGGAAACAGGGTCATTGCAGAAGTAATGGAAGTAATGAGTTAAGGTAAAATGAGATCGTACTGTGGTAGTGGAGCCTTTGATCTGACACAACTGGTGTCCTTATCATCAGAGGAGAACACAGAGACACACAGAGGGAAGATAGCCATATGATGACAGAGGCAGAGATTAGAGTGGTGCATGCACAAGCTGCCGTCCTGCAAGGATTGCCGGCAGCCGCAGGTAGAGGTGGGCTGATCGCCTGATCCCAGGCATTCAAGTCCAGCCTGGGCAACATGGCAAGACCTCATCTCTACAAAAAATGCAAACATTAGCTGGGCATGGTGGTGCAAACCTGTCGTTCCAACTACTTGAGAGGCTGAAGTGGGAGGATCACCTGAGCCTGGGGAGATTGAGGCTGCAGTGAGCCATGATTGTGCCACTGTACTGTAGCCTGAGCAAGAGTGAGACCCTTTCTCAAGAAGCCAGGAAGGAAGCAAGGAGCAGATCATCCGCCTGAGCCCCCAAGAAGAAAACAACCTTGCAACAGCTTGAGTTTGGTGTTGTTCTGAGTCACCTAGTTTGTGTCACAGGAAACTAAGACAGACTCTCCCAGAGGGTGTGAGGAAGAGGGTCTGCAGAGTCGGCTCTTGGGGCCCTCCAGGCAGAACAAGGAGGAGACAAGCTCTAGAAAACTGCATACATTGGATGCGACAGCAAATAAACCAATTGGTGTAAGGAAGCACACAGTTTGATAGCACACAATACATTCAGAAACAGTTTCCCATAGGCATGAAAATATGTTTGGCATTTCAAATCAGTAGAGAAAAAGTGGGATTATCCAAGACATGGTATTGAGATAACTTAGCACAGTCTGAAAAACATGAAACTGGGGTCCCTCCATTGCTCCTTATGTAAAAGTGAATTCTAGATGGATCAGATAATTAAATGTCTTATCAAAAAAAAAAAACAAAGCCACAGCTGCCAGGATGGTGGAATAGACATAGTTTTCACAATTCCTCCTGCTAAGTGCAGCTAAAACCTTTGAAGATTGGATGTAAAACAAACAGACGAAGACTGAATGGTGGGGAGAGAAGGCAGATGGGCTGGGAGTTCAGAACTCGAGGAATGGCACGGCAGTGAGGTCCCTGGGTTTTCTTCTTGTCTCATATATCCCAGACTGCGTTCTGGAGAAGCTGGCAGCCTAGAAATGCCAACAGGTATAGGTTTTTTTTTTTTTTTTTTTTAAACACTCTAAAGCCTGCTTTTTTTAGCCAAATGACTAGAGGAAAGGGCCAGGAAAGGGACAGCCTCATGAGATTAAAAAAAAAAACTTTGGGCTAGAGGTGGTGGCTCCCACCTGTAATTCCAGCACTTTGGGAGGTGGAGGCAGGTGGATCACTTGATCCCAGGCATTCAAGACCAGCCTGGGCAACACAGCGAGACCTCGTCTCTACAAAAAATACAAAAATTAGCTGGACATGGTGGTGCAAACCTGTAGTTCCAGCTACTTGGGAGGCTGAGGTGGGAAGATCACCTGAACCTGGGGAGATCAAGGCTGCAGTAAGCCATGATCGTGCCACTGTACTCCAGCCTGAGTGACAGCGTGAGACTTTCACTCAAAAAAAAATCCCAAAACTTAAGACAATAACCTCTGCACTCCAGCCAAATAAGGCAGAAAGCACTGAGACCCTATGCCCACTCCTGGCAAAGGCCAAGGGTAGATCTCAGACTGTCACCTTTTTTGGTTGTAATGAGGCACCCTAACCCACCCGTTCACTGAGGTGGTGGCAGAGAAGTCTCCAGTGAGGACTGATACTTGCAATCCTGCTGGGTGCTCATGAGACCCCCTCCCTCTGCAGGGTTGGTGGACACCCCTGTGGAACCTAGACTGACATCCCCACCCAGTGATAACGAGGCACCCCTTCTCCTCGCTGTTGGAGTGATTGGAAGGAGTTCTGGTAAAATAGAGGGTTTAAATAAGATCCACAGTCTTGTAACATATTATTAGAGTGATTTCAACTTAAGAAATCACTCCTTATACCAAAATCGAGAAATATCTCAACTTGAATGAGACAAAGCAATCAACAGACACCAACACTGAGATGGCACAGCTGTTAAAATTATCTGAAATGGATTTTAAAGCTGCTGTCATAAAAATGCTTCCATAATTGTGAACACACTTGAAACAAATGAAAATGTAGAATGTCTCAGCAAAGGAATAGGAAGTCCTGGCAAAGAAATAGAAGATATGAAAAACAACAAATGGAAATTTTATTTTTATTTTTTATTTTTATTTTTACTTTTTGGTTTTTGAGACAGAGTCTGGCTCTGTTTCCCAGGCTGAAGTGCAGTGGCACGACCTCAGCTCACTGCAACCTCTGCTTCCTGGGTTCAAGCAATTCTCCTGCCTCAGCATCCTGATAGCTGGGACTACAGTCACGTGCCACCAAGCCTGGCTAATTTTTGTATTTTTAGTAGAGACGGGGGTTTCGCCATGTGGCCCGAGTGGTCTCGAACTCCTGACCTCAGGTGATCCCACCCACCTTGGCCTCCGAAAGTGCTGGGATTACAGGTGTGAGACACTGCATCCGGCCCCAGATGGAAATTTTAGAACTGAAAAATACGATAATCAAAATGAAACCTCAGTGAATGAGCTTGACCACAGAATGATGGGACAGAGGAAAGAAGTGGCAAACTTGATAAAAGAATAATAGAAATTACCCAAGCTGAACAACAGGGAGAAAATGGGGTTGTATAAAGCTTCAAGGATCCATAGGATAATAATAAAAGATCTAATATTAATGTCATAGAAGTCCTGAAAGGAGAGTAGAAAGAGGGTGGGGCTAAAAACTCTTCAAAGAAAGAATGGCTGAACCCCCACCCACCCCCAACCTAATTTGATGGCAGACATAAACCTGCAGGTTGAAGAAGCTTGGTAAACAAACCCCAATCAGGAAAATGCAAAGAAGTATATTCCAAGACACATCATAATCAGATTTCTAAAAAAACCTGGAACACAATGAGAGAAAATAACACTTTATCTATATGAAAAAATGATTCGAATTATAGCAGATTTCTCATTAGAAACCATAAAGCCATAAAAGAAGAAGCACAACAGTTTTCAAATGCTTACAGAAAAGAATCGTCAGCCCAGAATTCTACGTGAAGTAAAAATGTCCTTTGGAAATGAAGAGGCATTTAAGACATCCTCAGATTAAGAGAAACTAAGAGATTCGGTCACCAGCCAACCTACTCTGAAATAATGGCTAACGAAAGGTCTCAGCTGGGTGCAGTGGCTCATGCCTGTAATCCCAGCAATTTTAGGGGCCAAGCCAGATGGATTGCTTGAGCTCAGGAGTTCGGAACCAGACTGAGCAACCTGGTAAAGCCCTGCATCTACAAAGAAATACAAAAATTAGCTGGGCATGGTGGTGCACACTGGTAGTCCCAGCTACTTAGGAGGCTAAGCTGGGAGGATTGCTTGAGTCCAGGAGGTTGAGGCTGAAGTGAGCCATGATCACACCATCGCACTCCAACCTGGGTGACAGAGCAAGATCCTGTCTCAGAAAAAAGAAAATGATAAAGAATGAATCTTGGAATACCAAGAAAAAAGAAAGAAAGACAGAAAGGCTACAAATATGGGTAAATACAATATGCTTTCCTTGTATCCTTCAGTGTTCGAAGTTATGTCTGATGGTCAAGTAAAAAGTATAACATTGATGAAGTACTCAATTTATGTAGGGGAAATATTTAAGACAATTAAATTATAAATGGGAAAGTGTAAAGGGAAGTAAAGTTTCTACATTACCTTCAAACTGATTAAATGTTGACACTAGTAGACTATGATTCATTATGTATACATAGTAAAATATCTAAGGTAACCTTAAAAAGTATGCAAAGAGATACATTAAAAACCATAAATAAGAACAGAATTCTAAACAAATGTTCAAGTAAACCACAGGAAGGCAGAAAAAAGAAAACAGAGAAATGACATAAAAAAGAAAACAAAAAATAAAATGTCAGGCTTAAGCCCTAACAAATTATAATTACATTAAATGTAAATGGCCTAAATATACCAGTTAAAAGAGAGATATTAGCATAGCAAATTCAAAAACAGCCACTGTGGAAAATAATTTAGCAGTTTCTTAAAAATTTAAGAAACACTTACCATATGGTGTAGCAATTTCACCCTTGGATGTTTATCCTAGAGAAATGAAAACTTATATCCATGCAAAAACGGATTATTCATAGCAGCTTTATTTGTAACAGCAAAAACTGGAATAACCCTACAACTGGTGAATGGTTTAACAAACTGTGGAGCATCCATGAAATACTACTTAGCAGTAAAAAGGAATGAACTATTGATGCGGGCAACAACTTAGATGGGTCCCAAGGGCATTATGAAGATTCAGAAAAGCCAATCTCAAAAGGTCACTGAGTGTAGGATTCCGTTTGTATAAAATTCTCAAAATGACATTATAGCGATGAAAAACAAATTAGCCTGGGGGTAGAGGTGGTGGAGGGAAGGAGTATGAGTGTGCCTATAAAGAGATAGCATGAGGGAGATATTTGTGGTGATACACAGTTCTGTATCTTGATTGCAATGGTGGTTACACGAATCCACACAGGTGATAAAATTACATAGAACTGCAAGTACACATTGTGCCAACGTCAATTTCTAAAGCTATGTAAGCTGTAACCACTGGGAGAAACTGGGTGGGGATTATATACAACCTCTCTGTCCTATCTTGATAACGTTCTATAAATCTATAATTGTTTCAGAATAAAACGTTTACAAAGAAAATAAAATTATAGAAGAAAGTGTGAGTGCAATAAAATACAAAACCTAGAACTCAAAAACGAAAGAGTTGATAAATTTGACTACAGAAAATTCTAAAACTTTCATTTTGATAGAGAAGACCATAACATAAAGTCAAGAACAATGAAACACTGGGAAAACATATTTGCAACATCTGTGGCAGACAAATGGGACAGGCCAGTTTCTCTGCTTTATAAAGAATTTGCATAAGTCAATAAGAAAATAATAGAAAAATAGGCAAAGGATATGAATGGTCAATTTATAGTAGAATAAACACAAATGGCCAGTAAATGTGGGAAGGCTGCTCAGCCTCATTCTTAAAGAAATGTAAAACAAACAACAGTGAAATTTGTTATTCATTTATCAGGTCAACAAAAATGGAAAACTGTGATGCCTCAGGGCTGGTGAGGATGGAGGAGTAGATATTTTCCTATGTGCCAGTGGGAGTGTAAATCAGTGCACTCTTTCTGGAAGACAACTAGGAAATAATCATGAAAATTAAAAATATTCTCAGCAATAAAGTTATGCTAAAAATCTATTCTCAAGAGTATCTCAAGATACATGCCCCAGGATCTTTGTTTTGTTTTGTTTTGAAATGCTCTGTTCCCCAGGCTGGAGTGCAGTGGCACGATCTCAGCTCACTGCAACGTCCGCCTCCCGGGTTCACGCCGTTCTCCTGCCTCAGCCTCCCAAGTAGCTGGGACTACAGGTGCCCGCCACCATGCCCGGCTAATTTTTTGAATTTTTAGTAGAGACAGGGTTTCACCATGTTAGCCAGGATGGTCTCGATCTCCTGACCTCGTGATCTGCCTGTCTTGGCCTTCCAAAGTGCTGGGATTACAGGCATGAGCCATCGCGCCCGGCAGCCCCAGGATCTTTTTGTGCCAATAAATGGGTTATATGTGTAAAGCTCTTAAAATGGTGTGTGACACATAGGAAGTCCTATGTGTTTATTAGACAAAGCAACAGAAAAATTATATGTGCAAAGCTCTCAAAAAGAAACAAATAGCATGTATATGATAGGACTCCTTTTTGTATTTAAAAATATATCCACATAAATGTGAATATTTGCTTTATACATGGGTGTATGTGTATATTTCTGTATGGGAGTGGGGAGGGAAGTGTTTACTTCATTTCTCTTTATTTTATTTTTATTTTTTGTAGAGATGAGGGTCTTGCTATGTTGCCCAGGCTGGTCTCAAACTCCTGGCTTTAAGCAATCCTTCTGCCTCAGCCTTGCAAAATGTTAGGATTACAGGTGTGAACCATGCCTGGCGTGTTTACTTAATTTCTTAACTTTGTAGAAATCTGTGGTAGACTGAACCATTTTTCAGTAGTTATCTGCTCCCCTTCCTCTTCCTACTGGGTGTGAAGTAGATGTCTCTCCTTGGGTTTGGTTACGTGATTTGCGTTCAGCAATAGAATATGAGTGAGTGTTGTGCAAACAGAGGCTTTCAGTGTGCTTTTGTGGTTTGGTCTGGCTTCTTGTGTTTCTGCCAATGGCCTGAGAAGAACATGCTCTACGTTATCACTGGTCCTAGACTGGGGATGATGTGGAGACCCACAAATGGAAACAGAGCTGTTCCAGCCACTTGCAGACCTGTAAGTGAAAAAAGTATTTGTCACTGAAAACCACTATGATTTGGGGGTTCTTTGGGATGCAGCACGATTGCCTTAGTAGATGACTAATATAATATCCCTCTAAACTTTTTTTTTTTTTTTTTGAGACGGAGTTTTGCTCTGTCGCCCAGGATGGTGTGCAGTGGTGTGATCTCAGCTCACCACAGCCTCCACCTCCCAGGTTCAAGTGATTCTTGTGCCTCAGCCTCCCGAGTAGCTGGGACTACAGGCGTACACCACCACGTCCAGCTAATTTTTATATTTTTAGTAGAGACTGGGTTTCACCCTGTTAGCCAGGCTGGTCTCAAACTCCTGACCTCAAGTGATCTGACTGCCTCAGCCTCCCAAAGTTCTGGGATTACAGGCGTGAAATACCCACCCAGCCCCCTCTAAACTTTTGATCTGTTTCTTATTTTACATATATATGTATATGTGTGTGTGCCTATATATATACATATTTTCAACATATGAATATACATGATATGAATATATAATATGAATATATACGAATATGTGATATAAATATATATTCATATACTATATATATTCAACATATGAATATATGTGATATGAATATATATGAATGTGATAAATATATATTCATATACTATATATTCAACATATAAATATATATTTAACATGACTATATAATATGAATATATATAGGCACACATACATATATATTTTATTATTTCAGAATGTCAGCAGGAATTATCTAGGTGGAGAGATTATGGCTCATTTTGAATTTTCTTTTTCTTTTTCTTTTTTTTTTTTTAAATAGAGACAGCATCTCGCTAAGTTGCCCAGGCTGGTCTCAAACTCTTGGGCTCAAGTGATCCTCCTGACTCAGCCTCCCAAAGTGCTGGAATTACAGGCATGAGCCACCATGCCTGGCCAATTTTCTTTAAAAATTAAACAATCTTAATAAATATCATGTTTTATAAAGGGGAGATTCAGAAGGTGGTTGAAGGAGGCTAGTCTTATTCCTGACTGTTGTGGGGAGACCTGAGGTGGCAAGGAAGACAGACGGCAGTGCTTCTTTGCTTTGTCTCCATGTTTCTTTGCAGCACATACAGCCACCTGCACATGGGGAGCTTGGTCTGGGAGGCTGCCTGCTCCCCCTTCGAGCCTGGGTGGCATGTGTCCAGGTGCCACCCCTAAGCAGAGGAGCCTTTCCTGGGGTGGTGTGCAGATGGCCGGGAGGGAGGCAAGGTGGCCCAGGGAGGAAGAGAGAAGCCCAGGAGAAGCCAGCTCAGGATACCTCTTGAACATGGCATGAGAGCGCGCTGTCTCTGGCATGTTCCGCAGGAGAAATCCATCAGAGGAAGTGAGAGTGAAGGTGGGAAACAGAACTTACCTTGTGAGCAGCCCTTCTTGCCAGCGCCACACATCCTTGTTGTCCAAGTGTCAAGTGAGAAACGTAACCGTGTGCGTTGTCAGACCTCATTGCTGGGAGATGTCAGCGCTGCCCGCAACTCCACTGGGAGGGGACAACTGGGAGATCCACGTGTGGAGCCCTCCTGGACTCTGTCCCACGTGCCTCTTCCCTGGGCTGATTTTAATCTGTGTCCTTTTGCTGTAATAAGCTGTAAGTGTGAGTAGGATGCCCTTCTGAGTTCTGTGAGTCCTTCTAGCAAATTATCAAACCTGCAGGTGGTCTTGGAGACCCCCTGAACTTGCTGGGGGCGTCAGAAGTGAGAGTCCTTTTGTGGACTGTTTCCCTGAATTTCCTCTCCCTCATTTTTGGAATACATATATACACACATATATACATATATATGCATACGTATACACACATATATACATGCATATATACGTTTGTGTGCGTGTGCGTGTGTGTGTGTGTGTGCACGTGTGTATAATCTCATCCCTCGGTCCTCACAGGGCCTCTGTTTCCCTGTCTGAACCCTGTGACAGGCACAGGGCTGGTGAGAGGGCATTTAGAGGGCATTTCCAGCTTTCAGTTTGGAGAATGAGTGAAACACAGACTACTCATTATCATAGTCGTTGGTTTTTATTTTCGGTCTTGATGAAAATGGGGCAATTTTTACCTTGTCATAAAGCACACACCAATGAATTAAGTGTGCCAATTTATCAAGCTGACTTCATGCATTAATACATTTGATGGTTTGATACATTTATGACACTTTCAAAACATGTCCCCTTTGGAAAATTGTAGCGTGAAGGGAACATGTTTACCCTCTTCATACAATTATGACTAATCTGTTTTTAGGAATTGATTAGAATAGAGGCTTTTCTTGGTGGGGCAGAAAGAGGAAGGAGGTGATTTGTGTAGGAGTGGCTGGAGAAATACGGGAAGAAGAGAATACCGAGGAGGGGTCCCAGAGAGGGGACTGCAGTATCTGTGTCTGGAGTTGTGATGTGGAGAGGCATTTTCAGAAGAACCTCAGTGAAGCCCCAAAGATGGGCAGAGTGGCCCTGGACTCCGTTGATAGACGCAGAGGTAGATCCAGCGGTGCTTGGCCTCAGGGAGGCCATGGCTTCCAGGGCACTGGCACGCAGACCCTGGGCACAGACACTACAGTTGTGGTGTACATTGTTGGTGCCTACCTGTCATGGTTATTTTATTTTTTATTCTTTTTAGAAATATGGTCTCACTCTGTTGCCCAGGCTGGAGTGCAATGGTGTGACTGTACTTCACTGCAGCCTGAACTCCTGGGCTCAAGCGATCCTCCCGCCTCAGCCTCCTGAGGTATAGGACACCACACGAGGCTAATTAAATTTTTTTTTTTGTAGAGATGGAGTCTTGCTATGTTGCCCAGATTGGTCTCAAACATTGGCCTCAAGCGATCCTCCTGCCTCGACCTCCCCAAGTGCTGGGATCACAGGCATGAGCCACAGCTTCCAACCTGATGGTTAATTTTATGAGTCAACTTGATTGAGCCACAGGGTGCCTAGACATTTGGTCAAGCATCATCCTGGGTTTGTCTCTAAGAGTGTTTTTGGATGAGATTAACATTTAAGTCAGTAGGCTGGAGTAAGGCAGATTGCCTCCCCCTAATATGGGTGGACCTCATCCAATCAATTGAAGACCTCATTAGGACAAAAAGCCTGAATAAAAGAGAACTTCTTGGCTGGGCGCGGTGGCTCACGCCTGTAATCCCAGCACTTTGGGCTGACAAGGCAGGTAGATCACTTAAGGTCAGGAGTTCAAGACCAGCCTGGTCAACATGGTGAAAATCCCATCTCTACTAAAAATACAAAAATTAGCCAAGCATGGGCTGAGCGCGGTGGCTCACGCTGGGATTACCCAGCACTTTGGGAGGCCTAGGCGAGTGGATCATGAGGTCAGGAGTTCAAGACCAGCCTGACCAACATGGTGAAACCCTGTCTCTACTAAAAATACAAAAATTAGCCAGGCGTGGTGGTGTGCTCCTGTAATCCCAGCTACTCAGGAGCCTGAGGCAGGAGAATCGCTTGAACCCAGGAGGCAGAGGTTGCAGTGAGCTGAGATTGCGCCACTGCGCTCCAACCTAGGTGACATGGTGAGACGCTGTCAAAAAAAAAAAAAAAAAAAAAAGCCAAGAGTGGTGGCGGGTGCCTGTAATCCCAGCTACTCAGTAGGCTGAAGCACAAGAATTGCTTGAACCCGGAGGTCGGAGGTTGCAGAGAGCCAAGATCGGGCCCCTGCACTCCAGCCTGGGCGACAGAGCGAGACTCCATCTCAAAAATAAAATAAAATAAAAAAAGAACTTCTCCTGCCTGTCTTTGAGCTTTAAGCCAGCACATTGGTCTTCTGCCTTCAGAGGTGGACTGGGACCGAATCTATACGATCAGTTCTTCTGGGCCTCCTGCCTGCAGACTACACTATCTTAGGGCTTCTCAGCCTCCCTAACTGCATGAGCCAATTCTTTATAATACATTCCTTTATATAGATGTCTTATTAGTTCTGTTTCTCTGGAGAACCCTTATGCGCTACCTAAAATTCATTTCCCACTTTCCTTCCACCAGGGCCCTAAGTTGGTAGAGTTGACCGCCTCCCCTCCCACAACACTGACCTTTCCCCGCTTGGACCCCAGTGAACCTGGGCCTGTGTCATTTCCCTTGGTGACTGTGATTGGTCCAGGGCTGGCCATGTGACCTAAGCTGGTCCAATCAGACGGAAGGCGAGACTCCGCACTCTATTCCGGGGTGGAGTTTTTGCTCCTCCCTTCGGTCCCTGCTACTGGGTTGGAATAGGAAACAGGGAGCTGTGATTGACACTTGCAGGCTAAACTGTGTGACGGATGCTGTGGCTTCACGGGGGGCACCAGCAGCTGAGGCAAGAAGGCTAGAGCTGCAGAATGAGGGCGTGGGTCCCTGAGCCCAATTACAATATTTCTTGGGTGTCCCAGAAATATCCTGGGTGACACTGGGGGGTGCTGAGGTCTTACGGCCAGACAGCTGTGGATTCAGAGGCACTGTAATGTGGAAATTGCTGTGATCTCATTTGTAACCCCAGACTAGTAAGGGCTGTAGACAGCTTTGGGCCCATAAGACCAAAGGAGGTCCCACCTCTTTTCATTTGCTTCCAAACTCAGGTGCCCTTTGCTTGAGAGATGCTGTTACCCAGCTCAGCTCCTGGGGGAGAAGATTCAGCTCCCGAGGCAGCTGGTCCTGAGGATGATGAGGCCTCCTGCTTGTCTTAGGCACTCACTGCATCTATGTGCCTCCGATTTGATGTCTATGACCATATAACTCTTAACGTCACATCTGCCTCTCACCTAGTTTCCCAGAAACCACACTCATAACAGGCTGTCCATCAAAGTCCTCCTGGTTCACGAGGTTCATGTCACACAGCGAAGAGAACCTCACATGTGGAGTCTTGGTTTTTCCCTAGTGCCCCTTCTTGTGATGATGAATGTCTGGTGCAGTGTTTTTTCCCTACACCTGCAAAAGTCTCTCTGTCTCTGTCTCTCTCTCTCTCTCTCTTTTTTTTTTTTTTGAGACAGGGTCTTGCTCTGTCGCTCAGGCTTGAGTGCAGCTGCATGATCTTAGGTCACTGCAGCCTCCAACTCCTGGGGTCAAGCGATCCTCCTGCTTCAGCCTCCCAAGTAGCTGAGACTACAACTGTGCACTACCACATCTGGCTAATTTTACAATTTTTTGCAGAGATGGGGTCTTGCTATGTTGCCCAGGCTGGAGTGCAGGTGCATGACCATAGCTCACTTCAGCCTCCAACTCCTGGGCTCAAGCAATCCTCATGCCTCAGCCTCATGAGCAGCTGGGACTACCATGCCCTAATGTTGGCACGCATCTGTAGTCCCAGCTACTCGTGAGGCTGATTTTTAAATTTTTTGCTAGTTAAAATTTTTTTTTTTTGTAGAGACAGGGTCTTGCTATGTTGCCCAGTCTGCAAAAGTCTCTACTCATTTTAAACATGTCCCAGGGCGGGATCTGATCATGCGCATCCAGAAACTCAGCGTTCTGGATTCATATGGTCTTCCCTGCCTCCCCCTGCACGGTGAGCCATCTGCAGTGAAAGCATTGGCCTTGGCCTTTGGGACACATGGAACACATAGTATTTATGGCAGGCTCAGTGGACTGTGCCTCATCTCCAGGGAACTCCTATCTCACAAGTGCAGGTCAGGCAGAATAAGAAAAGTGACGGTCACACCTTTCTGGTCTCAAATTCCTGAAGTCAAGGTCATCTTGTGACGGGTGTGAATGTCGCTAAAAGTGAAACAACAGGATGCAGGCCTGTGCAGGAAATGCAATTAGCACCGACACTTCTTATACCTCTCTTCTCACTTATCTAATTATTATCTAATTAAATAAGATTTTCTGCCTACAGTAGAGGCAACCATACAGACAGGGTGACTTGCTAAGCTGGGGGACTTTGGCGTGCTTGATTACACATGTATTAGTGACATGTACACTTCTTACTTTAGACTAAAAGACAAAATATTGTCCTCCAGAATAGAATGAGAAAACAGAATTTTGATCTGTGAATTTGCTAGAATTCTTCCTTCTTTCTGTGCCACTTAGGGGTATTGATTTATTCTTTTTTTTTTTTTTTTTTTGAGATAGAGTTTTGCTCTTGTTGCCCAGGCTGGAGTGCAATGGCACAATCTTGGCTCACCACAACCTCCGCCTCCCGGGTTCAAGCGATTCTCCTGCCTCAGCCTCCTGAGTAGCTGGGATTACAGGCAGGCACCACTACGCCCGGCCAATTTTGTATTTTCAGTAGAGACAGGGTTTCTCCATGTTGGTCAGGCTGGTCTCGAACTCCTGACCTCAGGTGATCCGCCCACCTAGGCGTCCCAAAGTGCTGGGATTACAGGTGTGAGCTACCGCACCTGGCCTGATTTATTCTTTAGCCCATGAGATGCAAAGAAAGTTCTTTGAATGCATCTCAGAAGCACCCCTGGACTCTGAATTCACGGAGACATCATCTTGGAACACGCACCATTGCAAGCTCTCAGGGCTGCTCTCTGGGCAGTGTTTTTTTTTGTTTTGTTTTGTTTTCCAATAAATAAATGCAAGGTAAATACTCTGAGTTTAAAATGTTTCCTTCCACTTCTCTCCTCAGTTGGCTCCCTTTCTCCCTCTTTTCTATTGAAATCTGCTTTTTAAAAAAATTTTAATTTTTTTTTGAGACATGGTTTTACTCTGTCACCCAGGCTGGAGTGCAGTGGTGTGATCATAGCTCACTGCAGCCTCAAACTCAAGGGATCCTCCCATCTTAGCCTCCCCAGTAGCTGGGACTGCAAGCCCGTGTCACCAAACCCAACTAATTTTTTGTAGAGATGGGGTTTCGCCATGTGGCGCCAGGCTGGTCTTGAACTCTGCCTCAGCCCCCCAAAGTGCTGGGATTAGAGGTATGAGCCACTGAGCCTGGCCCCAAATTATATATTAACCAGTTTGCCTTAGGTGACTCAGGGAGGAGGGAGAGCTAATGTCTTTTGAGCAGACGTTTGCAAGAAACAAAACTCTGAAATTAGGGACCCAGTAAGTTTCTCCATTGTGATTGGTGTTTGTGGCCGTAAGTCTTGTGAAAATGTTCTGGTTAAAAAAAAATTTTACACAAACGATTTCCAATAATATAAGGCCTCAGATACAAATCAAACCAAGTAGAAGCTTAGGATAGAAAATGACAGTTTCCTGACCCCTTCCTCCCATCCCCATCCTGCTGACTCCAGGACCACCTCTCTGCACAGTTTCCCTCCGCAGCTCATCTGGTAGCTGTTGCTGGAATGCTGGACAATGTGCTTCTTTCTCTGTTTCTTCACTTGCCAAGAGTAACAACTGGGGCTGCGAGCAGTGGCTCATGCCTGTAATCTCAGCACTTTGGGAGGCTGAGGTGGGAGGATTGCTTGAACCCAGGAGTTTGAGACCAGCTTGGGTGACATAGTGAGACACTGTGTCTCTTTTTAAATTTTTAAAAATTAGTTGGGCATGGCGGTGCATACCTGCAGTCCCGGCTACTCAGAAGGCTGAGGGGGAAGGATTGCGTAAGGCCAGTAGTTGGAGGCTGCAGTGAGCTATGATGGCGCCAGTATACTCTAGGCTGAACAACAGAACAAGAGTCTGTCTCTAAAAATAAAAATAAGCTGGGCATGGTGGCTCACGCCTATAATCCCAGCACTTTGGGAGGCTGAGACTGGCAGATCATTTGAGGTCAGAAGTTCGACACCAGCCTGGCCAACATGGTAAAACCCCATCTCTACTAAAAATACAACAATTAACTAGGTGTGGTGGCGGGCTCCTGTAATCCCAGCTACTTGGGACGCTGAGGCAGGAGAATTGCTTGAACTTGGGAGGTAGAGGTTGCAGTGAGCCGAGATCGTGCCACTGCACTCCAGCCTGGGCAACGGAGCAAGACTCAGTCTCAAAAAACAAACAAACAAAAAATAACAAAAAAACATACAAATAAAAATAAAGGAACTACTGATGCTTGCTGTGTGGTAAATGAGGACTTAATTGCTCAATTGATCAACACCACATTCTTCCTGCCTCTGCTTCTCTCCCCGTGTGAGCTGAGAACATTCTTTTTCCTTCTTGTATTGGCTCCCTGAGTGGGGTCTTTGGACACCGTGAGGGCGTGCTGACACCCAGGCTTCCTCTGAGGGTGAGTGAGTAGGTTGCCCCGGATGCCCCCAGTCTCTGTGGGAGGAAGGCAATTCTGGGCGCTGGTTCTCTCTCTCCTGATTGCCCAGTGGTCTGCCTGGGGTTGGATGAAGGCTGCCATATTTGTCAGCACGTGGGCCAGGGAGACGGCTGGTGAAAGCGGACAGGAGCAGATGTTTCCTAATCACGCCACTCTCAGTCCACCTTTCCCCAGCCTCTACCAGGCCGGCCTGGCTGGATTCCCACCCCCCCTCCCCACCAATCCACTGAATTCCTAGTCATGACTTCCTCCCACTTTTATCATTCCGTGTGGCCCCATTCATTTTCTTGTCTTCCAGAAACCCGCTGAAGTTTCTTAGTCACCGGGTAAGAACTTTCTCCGCTTTCCTGTCTGCCTCCTCCCCAGGAAAACCATATCAACCTTTTGAACAGGTCTCCAGGCGCCACATGGAGGCCTGAGCTCCATGGCCAGACGGCCCTGGACAGACGGTCTGCGAAGAAAGCCCAGGCGTGATCTCCGATGATAGGCTGCTTGGGCCTTTCTGGGTTCCCTTTATAGATGTTCCAGACAGTTCTATTCATCCTAAACTTCCTTGCAGATTTAATAACAATCACTCAACCTGGGGCCATTTGGGAGGTATTGAGTCATCTTTACAACGGGGGAGATGAGGTGGTGGTTGAGTCAAGCCGAACTGCACATCCCTTCTTCCGTGAAGAGGTGCCCATGAGAACACACTTCTACACGCCTGGTTATTCCAGGAATCAGTTCTTGTGAAAATGAATGAAAGTTTTGAATGATTCCAAAAATCTCTGTGAGCACTTTCCCTTTTTTTTTTTTTTTGAGACAAGAGTCTCGCTCTGTCACCCAGGCTGAAGTGTGGTGGCACGATCTCAGCTCACTGCAGCCTCCGTCTCCTGGGTTCAAGCGATCCTCCTGCCTCAGCCTCCTGAGCAGCTGGGATTACAGGCAAGTGCCTCCATGCCCGGCTAATTTTTGTATTTTTAATAGAGACGGGGTTTCACCATGTTGGCTAGGCCTGTCTTGAACCCTTGACCTCAAGTGATCCACCAGCCTCAGCCTCCCAAAGTGCTAGGATTATAGGCATGAGCCACCACGCCTGGCCTGGCATTATTCTATTTTCCAGCGGAAACCAGTGGGCATAGGAGGGCGGCCAGACAGATCGGGGGTGTTGCCTCAGGTCTCCAGACAGACTGGGGGTGTTGCAATTCGGTTTCTAGCGGGCTGTGGCTCTTGCATTAAGAACAACTCCGGATCCACTCCCTGGGACTCCACATCAAATCATGGCTTTCCTAATCACTTGAACCCAGGAGGTGGAGGCTGCAGTGAGCAGAGATTGTGCCACTGCACTCCAGCCTGGACAACACAGTGAGACTCCATCTCAAACAAACAAACCAAAAAAATCATGGCTCTCCTGGTTGTATCACTTATTTCCAGTCATCAGTCTTTGTAGACTAATTCTTTTTTCTTTTTTTCTTTTCTTTTCTTTCTTTTTTTTTGAGACAGAGTCTCGCTGTGTCACCAGGCTGCAGTGCAGTGGCCCGATCTCGGCTCACTGCAACTTCTGCCTGCCGGATTCAAGCGATTCTCCTGCCTCAGCCTCCCGAGTAGCTGGGACAACAAGTGCACACCACCATGCCCAGCTAATTTTTGTATTTTTAGTAGAGACAGAGTTTTGCCCTGTTGGCCAGGATGGTCTCCATCTCTTGACCTTGTGATCCTCCCGCCTCGGCCTCCCAAACTGCTGGGATTACAGGCATGAGCCACCATGCCTGGCCTTTGTAGACTAATTCTATTACCCCAAAAGGTTGCTGGGTGGGACTGCCACAATGAATGACAACCCTGACTCAGGGGAGTTTGGGATGATGCCAAACGGGTGCCGACTGTTCACAGAGGAGTCTCTTCCTCTTCTCCTTACTGGATTCTTGGGTAATGCACAGACAAAAGTGCAGAAGGAAGTGTCACTGGCACTGGTTTATTTTAATTGTTTTTTCCCAAAGAGCTTTAATTAATAGAACTAAAAAAGAACAAGAATATAGCCAGGACCAAAATTGGAGGCAATGAATGCAAACTATCGAGGCTGAAAGTGTTGGCTCAGGAATACCCACTTCGTGGGGAAGAGGTGCCTTGAGGGTGAACAGGGAACCTGTCAGCTTTCCATGGGCGGGGCCTGGCTGTGAGGGGCGGGGCTCTGGATGAGAGTGGGCGGGGCTCTGGATGGGGATGCACAGGCCCTGGCTGGCAATGGGTGGAGCTCTGATGGGGTGTGTGGGGCTCTGAATAAGAATGGGTGGGGCTCTGGCTGGGAGTGGGTGCAACTCTGGACGGGGATGCACAAGGCCCTGAATGGGGATGGGTGGAGCTCTGGGTGGGGTGAGCGGGGCTCTGAATGAGAATGGGTGGGGCTCTGAATGGGGTGGGCAGGGCTCTGGATGAGAATTGGTGGCACTTTGAAAGGAGTTGGGAGGGGCCCTGGATGAGAATGGGCGTGGCTCTGATTGGGGATGCACAGGGTCTGGCTGGATTGTGTGGGGTGCTGGATGAGAGTGGGTGGGTCTCTGGATGAGAGTGGATGGGGCTCTGGATGATTGTGGGTGGGGCTCTGGCTGGGGTGGGCGGGGCTCTGGACGAGAACTGATGGTGCTTTGGGAGGAGTTGGGTGGCGCCCTGGATGGGGTTGTGCAGGTCTCTGGACATGCATGGGTGTAGATCTGAACCTGTCAGCAGTGGTTGGAAGAGGGGTAATGGGAGGACAAAAGCAGGCTGTGGGAGAAGGTGTGGTTCGGGAGAAACCATAGCCTCTGGACGTAGAATCTAGCTCTGCTGCTTGTCTGCTGCATAAGATGGACAAGTCCTTCACCCCAGTCTCCTCATCAGTAACAGTCACTTCATGCAGATCAAATGGGAAGGCGCCTGTGAGGCACTCACATGGTGCCTGGCACATGGCGGGCTCTAGGACTGGGTTCCCCTCTTTCCTTGCTCTGGGTTTCCCATTGTCTTCCCTGCAGAGGGGGTCAAGGCACATGAGCATGTGTGCATACCTATCCCCTCCCAAGGCTTCTATGAGACTCAGTGCACCTGGACGTGTCTTCCCCTTGGGGAACATTTAATGCAACAGAAACCAGGAGACCGAGTTCTGGTTTCAGTCGTGCCACTCACTGGCCATGTGACCCTCAGCTTTCTAGACACAGTCATCCCATCTGAAAATGACAGGTTTGAGACAAGAGAAGTTATCTCCAGCTTCCCTACAAAGCCCCCAAAGTCCCGGGTCCTTGCCTCTGGCTCCAAAATGGGGTCACATCGTGAGTCCCTGTGGGCACTGTTGGTGGGGTCCTCGCCCTTCGGCTCCCACTCAGTCCCCTGTGTCTACTTGCTTGGTTCATGGGACCTCTGGGGGTCCTCACTACAGTCCCTGCCCACTGTAGGAATGTGAAGGGCACAGGCCAGGAAGCTCCTGAAGCCAGGGAGCTGAGTTGGATGGGGAAAGTGGCTCTCCCAGGTCTGGGTGGTGCCTGTGGGGTCTGGATGGGGATGGATGCTGGGTGGCTACCTGTTCAACCCCTCCTCACCCATCCTCCTCCCCCTAACTGGAGGCTCCCATCTTCCCCAGGTCCCTGAGGGTGGATTATCAGTGCATATGCACAGACACTGGTGTGAGTGTGTGTATGAGTGTGAGAGAGTGATATATGATGTGAGGGCAGGTGTGTGAGTGTGGGTAGGTGTGTGTGAGTGTGTGCATGTGCCTGTGTGAGGGTGTCTGAGCCCTGCCCCAGCTGCACATATGCAACAGATGAAGGGAGTTACTCTGGCTATAGAGTTGGGGACTCAGATGCTTCCATGGGCTCCTCCTCCCCACCCATAGCAGCTCCCAGTGCCCTCTGTGCAGCTGGTAGATCTCTGGACTAGTGGACTTATAAACTCTAACATTCTGTAATTCCAAGATGTAAGACTCAGATGAGTCACTAGAGAAAACCTGGTAACAAAATCCCACTAAGGCACAGAGGGCTGCCATGCCCTTCTTCCCAGGGGATACATTTGGGCAGAGGAGGAGTCGGGGTGCTGGTAAAGTGGGGAAGGAGGGAGTGACATGGGGTGACATGGGTACTTATGTCTGCAGGGAGCCATGGAGGGACACTGACGTCACATTCATGCAATAGGAAGGGAGAGGCCTTTCAAAAGGAGAAAAAGGAGCCCCAGGTCCTAGGAGATGCCTTCAGGGGTCGGCATGCACAAAGACCTCAAATGGAGGTATCTTAGTCAGCTCAGGCTGCCATAACAAAATAGCATAGTCTGGGTGGCTTGAACAACTGAAATTTGTCTTCTCGTGGTTCTGGAGGATGGAAGTCCAAGGTCAGGGTATAGCTTCCGGTGAGGGCTCTTTTCCTGGCTTGCAAACAGCCACCTTCTCATTGTATCTTCAAGGTGGGGAGAGAGGGAGAGAGAGAGCTCACTGGTGTCTCTTCTTGCAAGGACACCAATCCCATCATGGGGATGCTACTCCAAGACCTCATCTAACCGTAATTATCTCCCAAAGGCCCCACTTCCAAATGCCATCATATCATGGGGTAGGGCTTCACCCTATGAATTTTGGAGTTGCAAAAACATTCAGTCCATAGCAGAGGGGTGGAAAACCACTGGGTGGCCAGAAAGGGAAGACTGAACGTAACATGACGATGGCTTTGGTAGTCACTGACAGCTTGCTATGTGTTAGGCATTGTGCTCAGAGTTCTATATATATCAGCTGCCATCACTTTTGGGGCCCAAGGTGGGATTTTTTTTCCCACACCTTGCACCCTCTGAACACAACTACCCCAAAACACAGCCATCCCAACTGAGCACCCCAATGTCCCAAATAACTCAGTGTGGTTCCCTTTAAGTCACAGACTTCCCTGGTGCATTTAAAATGATTCCATTTAGCAAAATCAATTGACCCACAACTTTTTCAGGAAGGCAAATATTAGCTAATGCAAAAGACAAACAGAAAGGGATATTTTATCTCCTTGCATAACTAGCTTAATAGTTTTCTTTTACCTCCCCGGAGAGGAAGCAGAGTTATATAAGTCAAGCTTTGGTGTCTCAGGATGTCTGAAGTCACTGATGGCAAAAACTTGGAGTTCTAAGAGCCAGTCAGCCATGAAACTCACTTTGTTGGTGGCAAAACAAGCAGGTTTCTAATCAGCAAGCATCCATTTCTTTTCTGTTCTGTGTACTCTTCACTTTTGGGGTGGGGGTCCCCACTCTTCTTGGGGTTGCCCTTTGAACACAATTAATCAGTATGTCTTTGTCCAAACTGGGACAAGGGAGGTATTCACAGACAATAGATCACTTATTTGGATCCTAATTTGTGTGTGCATCTTGCCTTATGCTTTTTCCTTCAGGTTTCATTATGGGTTTAACTGTGTGCTCTATACCAGCGATCCCCAACCTTTTTGGCACCAGGGACCGGCTTAGTGAAAGACAATTTTTCCACAGACAGGGCAAGAGATGGTTTCAGAATGATTCAAGCCCATTCCATTTATTGTGCATTTTATTTCAATTATTATTACATTGTAATAGATAATGAAATAATTCTACAACTCACCATCATGTAGAATCAGTGGGAGCCCTGAGCTT